>NW_015151519.1:32107-40153 GCF_000732505.1 Cyprinodon variegatus
GGCAATAAAGCAAAAACCGAAGGAATACATTTTCCCCAGTGCTGTATGTCCCTTATGATAGTTTATCCACTGGAACGGTAAGTATTTTACTTTTAGAGGAATGTTATATGAGTTCAACAGTCACAATAACTACATGACTACAGTTAATTTATAACAGATCATTTGGAATTTATTGAACAGAAACTAAACTTAACATATGACTGAAGATTTCTTCTGAAATTTCAAGATACTTTTATAAAAATGAAATGGTAAATGTCAACCTCTTTCATAGTTGTAAAGTTCAGATGTTTGGTAAATAATTTACTAAGACAGAGAGAACAACCATTTCTTTGTAAATTCCTGAGTCACAAACCCACACTCGGCAAGAGACAGAGAGGCGGTCAATGTCATGGAGAGAGTGAGAGAGATTGAGGAAGAAGAGAAGGGGGAGGACGAAAGAAAGCGCTCACAAAGAGTTCACTGTTTCAATACAGTGGAGCGCACCAGCGTAGGTAGAGCATTTTAAACTAAGTCAAAATAAAGTGAAACATCTAGCAACAGAGACGATTCATCAGATGATGAAGAAAGCTAGATTTTATAGCAGACTGTAGAGGTAATGGGAGACAGCGGCCAAGCCTGAGGGGATGCTGTGAGGAAGAATTCCAAGTGATGGAGATTAAAGAAGGAGGCAGGCGATCACAGCTGATCAGGTAAGACAGTTATTGAGATACATATTTTTTCTTTCTCCAATGTAACTCCGCCAAACAGTCATTATAATCACCACAGATTTGAAGTATTCCAAAAAAAAATTATTTTTTAAAACCCTTTTTAAATCTTTTACAGTTAATAATACATTAAAATTAGACGCTTTAAGTTACACCATGCAGTTCATTGGATTAACTGAGCCTGCTATCAATCTTGTGTACTTTAGCAAGACACTTCACCCATATCCTGATGGTGGTCAGAGGGCCCGCTGTCTCTGTGTACAGCAGCAACACTACAATGAAGGTTTCCAACATCAGTGTCTGTGTGTGTGTGAATTGGTGAATGACTGAATGAAGTGTACAGTGCTTTGGTCAAGTTTCCTGACTTGAAAAAGTGCTATATAAGTACAGGTTATTTACCATTTTATCTGTGGCTGAGCATTTCTGGTCAGAGACATTATTCACATAAACCATTTTTCTTTCTGATGATTTTAATGTTATCTCTCTATTTAGGAAATAGGCTCCAACTTCCGTGTCCTTATCTTTGTCACTCACATCACTACTGGGGTTAACCCTGATTTTCCAGCTTTACTATCAAAGGTTAAATTTATTTTGTTTAGTTTTGACATTTGAAGCCTGGGAATAATGGAGAAATGCCAAAGTTTTGTCAAGAGAAAAAGCTTTATTTTCCAACAAAATATATTCAGCACACTTTCTTTGATGCTTCACATGATTCTCTTAAGTGTTTGGGGATCACAAAGCCCACTCTGTTTCATACACAGACTTCCCTTTCTCCTCCCATCCTTCCCTATTTAGCATTTTGTCCTCTCCTCTACATGTTAGAGACCTTGCCTGATTAAGGAGGAGATTTTCTGAATATTTCACAACTCCCACAACCCCTCACCCCCAATGGCTACAGTGAAAGTTATCTTCTTCTTGTATGTCTTACAAAGAGATGATTGTCCTGGCTCATTTACCCAATGGTTTCTCTGGTAGGGGACTGTGTTTTGTGGATTGTGGATGCTTCAAACCTTGTTGGAACCTTGTGGTCGCCCATGATAACTTGTAGGAGTTCATTGTTTGATGTTTCTCGTGATGCTTTTATCTTTAAGTTCATCTGTAAAGTTGTTCAATAAACAGAAAGGTCTAAATTAAGAAAGATTTTAACCATTTATTTGACAAACCAGCTTCAAGAAGTTATTTAGATCTAATTAAAATACCTGAGTATTGTTGCTCTAATGTCCTAATTACAAGGAAAAACAGCATACAGTAAATAATTCAGATTCTGTAAACACTGCTGTGTATTTACATGAATTGCTTTGATTATACACATGATTAAAAACATATTTAATGCAAAGGAACTACTTTATATAACATTGGTAGTGGAACCTGAGGCCTTTTTTATTGGCATATGCAATCTAATAATAATGTACCTTTGGAAAGCATGTAAATAATCCAAAATAAATATAGTTTCATCACACAGAAATATCTAATCTTTCATTTTTGCACAAATAAATACTGCAGAAAAGCCCTCCCCGTTTTGGATCTATACACACATATTATTTATATATATATCTATATATATATATATATAGATCTATATATATCTATATATATAGATCTATATATATATAACATTTTCTGTGAGAGCAACTCAAACTTATTTCAAATAATAAAAAAAAGGTGTAGACTTAATTATGTCTGCTGACCTCTGCTGGTTTAACATAATTAGATATGCTAAGTTAAGCTTTATGACCACATATCTGTTAAAGAATATATCTGTAATATGTAAGACTTTAAATATTTTTCTTAACCGACTCACAGATGCACATCTTCATCTTTGGTGTTCAGCTCTTTTCCATTTCAAGGTGTGGTCCTTTAGTTTTGGGCACACTTTAGACTTCCCTTTTAATGCCACCCCCCTGCAGCCAGATTGGTTTTCACACGCTCCCAGCCCCTCCCTGTTACCACAGCGACGCAGCTGTCACCTGTCAGTTTCATGGCAGGGATGCACACTGGCCTGCTTATGGCCCAGAATAGAATTGTGGGAGCTTTTTGCTAGAAGTGGGAGAGCACAACACTGAACGCCTGAAAGAATGAACAGTTGACGGGAATATGGGAATGTGGCCTATGTGTGTCTGAAAGTCTTTGGTGGGGTGTTCATGGGTGTGACGGACTGCTGGTGCAGGCACACTGATTAAATATTAGTGGTAAGCCCGCAGGACATATGTCTATATGTTCCTACTGCTTCTTGTGATGCTATATTTTGATGATGAGCTGTTTCATTTTTTAGTAGCTTTATTTTGGCTTTAAATGTTTTGTTTAAGACTGTTATTTTATTTTATGCATTTCTCCAAATGTTTTTTTTTTCTGTTCTTTATCAGAATGGACGACCAAGACAGAGTGAGCCAAGCGTCCAGTGTGGCTACAATTTCTTACTTTCCTGTCATGATGGTTTGTTTCCCTAATTATATTGCTCTTTGCATGCATGGAAGAGAGTTAAGAGATGAATAAATATCTCTCTCTCTAATTTAAATAGGAAAGTGATGGAAAGGTGCAGACATTTGGGAAAAGGTGTCAGGCTGCTAAAAGAGACCCTAACTGCCCAGTGGTCATCAGGGGATGGCTCAACAAAAAAGTAAGTTTAATTATTTTGATGCAGAAATTACAGTTCAAGGTAACTATATTGATTATATGTATAACCTTTTTGCATATTGCAAAATAAAGACACTGACTTTATTGTATTTTGTTGAATTTAAATGTTATAGGGATGTAAAAGTAATGGAAAATTGCAAAGGGTAAGGGACAGCATTGTGATTTTGAAAGTTTAACGAGCATCAGGAATTTTTATGAAGGATCTGGAATAATAAGTCCATAGTTCTGGTTAAAGGATATATCAACAAAACTACTTTTCATCATGCATTAAGTCATCTGTCCTTAATGAGGGATGAAAGTGGGGAGTGAGGGCCTAGTGGTTAGAGCAGTGTGCTTTTACTCTGAGAAGGTTCCAAGTACCTGGTTCGATCCCCATAGCCACCACTCTGGGTCCCTTAGGCCTTAAAAATAAATAAATAAATAAAAATTTGCAAATAATTTTAATGTCTCAAAAAATTGTGTAAGCAACACAGCAAACATGTTAAAGAAGATGCTCTGATTACAGTAACCAAACTCAAACTGCTGGCCATCAAGCCAAATGCTACTGTAGAAACACACCAATCCCAACATCAAACAGATTTGTGGCAGCATCATGTTGTGGGGATGCCTTCCTTCAGCAGAGATGGAGAAGCTGCTAATTTGATGGTTAAATGGATGGAAGTGAATACAGGACATTCCTGGAAGAAACTCTTTTAAGAGGCTATAGGCTGGGCTAAAGGTTTAGCCAAAGCTGTTATAAAGTGGTTTAGATCAAAGCATATTGATATTTCTGAGCAGTCTAGTCAAAGTTCTGGCCTAAATCCAATTCTAAATCTGTAGCAAAACTTGAAGGTGTGCTCTCAATCTAATATGCCCAAGCTTGAGAATTTTGCAAAGAAAAATAAGCAAATAAAGTACAGTATCTATCAAATGGGCTGCATCCAAATCCGTCGCTGTGTAGTTTTTCCATTCTCAGCTTTTAAAAACATAAATACAAGGGTTCTGGTTATATAACATGACAAAATCTGAAGTGATTCAGTCGGTCTGAATGTTGAATCTGTTTTTGCATTGTATCTACAGGACAGCTCTGGTCTAAAGCTGTGGAAGAGAAGATGGTTTGTCCTCTCCAACTATTGTCTGTATTACTACAAAGGTAGGAATAATAACACCTGCTGATGAGTTCAGTTTTTCAGAGAGTTCTAAAGTTTTTCTTTATATAATATATTTTCTGTCCCTAGACAGTAGAGAAGAAACGGTACTGGGAAGCATCCCACTCCCCAGTTACAAAATCCTCTTCTGTACACCACGAGAATGCAAAAACAGGAAGTTCACCTTCAAGGTAGTAAAGATTTCTGTTTATAGTGGATGGTTTTGAATTGATCAAGTTGAAGTACTTAGAATTTCAGAATAACACTGAAACAAATCTTACTTTAACTATTGATAAAGTATATACTAACCTTGCTTATAAATGATTTAAATTATCTGACTGGTTTTCAGTTTGTCAAGCAGATTCAACAAAATATGACTGGATTCAGATTCCTGATAAATTGTATATTAATGAGTCACTAATTATTATACACATTTCTTTTCTCATATATGGTCACACTTATCTTTTTGATTTTTAACAGAGATATTTAAAAATATTTTTTGATAGTATGATTAAGCCCAACATTATTAGAACCTCTATCAGATTAAGGCCTGAAGGTATTATTTATATCATATATATTTTTATACAAACATATTTCTTCCAACAGGAAGTAATGTTGACATTTAGTGGCCCAGCCAGGCTCTCAACTTCAAACTGGTTAAAAATCTGGAGCAAAAGATCAGGCTGAGTAAAAATAGCTCTTTCAACTCTCAGGGACTTGAATATCATCATTAGTTAAACTTTTCAGGGATACATGCAAAATATTATCAGGAATGATAAGAAGGAGTCACTATTGTAATATAAATCAAGATTTTTTTTACTACTAAATTGTAGATAAAGGCTAAAAAATTCCAAAATCTACAAACATTTCAAAATGATAACACTAGTGCCAATATCCATCAGTAGGATGTTCCAATAAAAAATGCAGCACATTTGTCATTATGTAGCCAGCCATACATTGAAGATTATATGACAGATAACATTAAGATCCTAATGCACTGTTTAAAAAATTCTCATTTTATGTAAAATGTCTGTAAATCCAGGTGGTGCACCAGGGAATGCGACCATATTTCTTCAGCGCTGATACTCAGGAAGATATGCTGGGTTGGGTTCGAGCCCTGAGCCAATCGGCTACAATGGAGCCAGAAAACGGCATGAACAGGTATGACAATCTTCAAGATTGCCATAAGGTTTTAGATGATGAGGTGAATGTGCATAAAAAGCTTTTTAAGTACCCACTCTGACCCATCTACTGCAGGCGCTGTTCCAGTTACCAAGATTTTACACAGATTGGTGGCAGTACTGAGTCTGTGGATTTCTCCAAATCACCCACGGAGGGGGAGAGTCCAGTTCAAAAACACAAGCATGTCAGCAGGACCATGAGTGAACCCAGTCAGCTCCTCAGCGGGAGGGCAGGGAGGTCACAGTCAGAGCCCAGGGGGAGACGGAGTATGCATCACAGAAACAGGAGGTTGATAATTCAGTTTGGTGTCGAAATCTGAAACTTTTTTGTTTATCTAAGAAACCCCAAATTTGGTATTCTGTTCTTTTTTTGTGATATTTTCAAAGCCCTTCAAACAGAACACCAAGCCCTGCTGATTCAAGCAGAAGAAGAGTTACTCTATACAGGGAGGAGGACTCCAATGAAGAACATTTTCAGCAGGGAGCAATTGTGGGGTCAGGCTCTTTGGGTTCAAAGGGACAGCTGGGCTCTAGACCTCATACGCCGGTGGGAAGGGTCGACATTCGACCCTATGATGACCCTGTCACAGTGTATTATACACCTGGCTCCCCTAAACTAGAGTTCAAGTCTGCTCCCACCACTCCAGTCACAGAAAGGTGGCAAAGCCTCAGCAAGGTGAGGATGTTTTTTGTTCATATTCATGATAATAAAAAGTTATATTAAGTGTAAAAGGAAACCTAAAACATCTATTTCTGTTCCACCAGAAGCAGAGGAATCTTAAGTTATGAATTATCTCACACTGCCATAATTTTGAAATAATTAGTTATCAAGTAATACTCTGGTTTTTAATGAGGAGTAAATGTTTTACTTTTTGGAACAGAATGAAATACGCTTTAAGATTTAATTTTCCCAAATCCTTTTTGTTTGTTTTCTTGCTAAATTTTTGTCCACTTTTATTTATTCCATCTTTTCCTGGTCATAGAAGCATATAGCCGGGGATTAATATCTTGTTTAAACTAATTTGTTTAATTTCTACATATGTCACATTGCTTCTTACATATCTTTGGATGAGATTTATATCAACTGATCTAATGGTCTTTAAATTATATGTAAACATAAGTTGGCAAAAAGTTAACGAACACACAGTAGGGCCTACTGACACAGATTAGCGAATTTAACATTTATAGAACCTACTATTAAGATAATGATTTTTGTCAGCCAAAAACTGGGGCTTAAAGCAAGTTCATCTTCATCTGCAGACTTTTTTATTTTTTTACCTTTACCTCTAATAAAAAAAATTTAAAAGACAAAGAAACAATGGCCTAACGACACAACAATAGGCCCGTAAGCAACATTATCTGGGTGGGCCCCTTTTGAAGTACAACACGTGATAAAGGTTCAGGATAAGGCGACAGTTCCATTTATCAACCAAGAAGATACAATTATGCAAATCTCAGTAGTTTATGATCACACATCACACGCAGAAAAATAGTGACTGGAATGGTTCCTTGAATGGAACAATTGGTGATAGCACAGCACCACATGTTACAGACATCCCAAGTTCCAAAAACTCATTTCAGAAAGATACTTATCAAACTCATAATTCCAAATTGTAGTGTAAAAAAACAAAAAACTCAAATACATCCTTCCTTTAAGATCTTTATTGCGGTTTGAAACATATTATGAGCATATTTTTTAACCAACCGTCTAATGAGCTATACACAGTTATTAACAGTAATTAAAAGTACCACTGTCTGCTTTGCTATTGGTGTCGTGTTTAAACGGCTCACCATCCTGTTGAAATCTGGCTTTTGGTGCGATCAGACACTTCAGTATCAGGTGAGTTTAAGAGGAATTTTTCGCACCATTACATCTGCAAAGAGACGTTCTAATCTACCCCTAAGAGGTTGTTTATACGCCATTGCAAAGAAAGATAGGAAAATGTAAAAAAAAAAAAAAAAGTTTTGTTCTCTTTTCAAATAAACAAGATAGACTACTTATTAGTCTGGGGGTACAGGTTGAAAGCTGAATATTTTGATTTGTTTGTTAAAAAAAAGAAGTGAAAGCCTGTAAGGAGACTCTTACTTATTTTATTCAACCATTAGCATCACATGCTGAAGCTTTTTGCAAGTAATCAGCAAACTCAAGTAGGCCTTACTGTATTTATGAAATGACTGCAAGCATTAATACAGCATTTCTTTTTTCTTTTTTTTTTTGGAGCCTCTTGCTTCATACCCAGGATTTTAAGATTATATAAAGGAAAGCTCCAATTCCATATGGGTGACACCAGGAACACAAGTCAGAATTAGGTTCCTTATGCATCCATCCATCCATTTTTCATCATGTTTATCCCAAGCGGGGTCGCGAGGGCTGCTGGTGCCTATCTCCAGCTGTCTATG
>NW_015151519.1:40193-41854 GCF_000732505.1 Cyprinodon variegatus
AAAAAGTTTTGTTCTCTTTTCAAATAAACAAGATAGACTACTTATTAGTCTGGGGGCACAGGTGGAAAGCTGAATGTTTTGATTTGTTTGTAAAAAAAAAAAAAAAGAAACAGAAGTGAAAGCCTGTAAGGAGACCCTTACTTATTTTATTCAACCATTAGCATCACAAGCTGAAGCTTTTTGCAAGTAATCAGCAAACTCAAGTAGGCGTTATGCCTACTGTAGAGGCATTATTTGTCATATTAATACAGCATTTTTTTATATTATTTTGGAGCTTCTTGCTTCATACCCAGGATTTTAAGATTATATAAAGGAAAGCTCAAATTCCATATGGGGTGGCACCAGGAACACAAGTCAGAATTAAGTTCCTTATACATCCATCCATCCATCCATTTTCCATCACGTTTATCCCAAGCGGGGTCGCGAGGGCTGCTGGTGCCTATCTCCAGCTGTCTATGTGCGAGAGGCGGGGTACACCCTGTACAGGTCGCCAGTCCATCGCAGGGCGTTCCTTATGCACATATTAAATTCAATTCTTCCACATACCATAATGAAAGCCTCATTTCCTTTTTGTTCCTTTGCAGCCTGCAGCCTTATATGGCTCGGTCCATCACACGCCAAGTGGACGAAGACCATTAGCAAAGGTGACCTTATGTATTTTGTAAAATCTGTTTCGATATAAAGTAATATTTTGCAAATTTGTGTCTGTGCAGGTGTGTGTTTAATGCATATGTAGTTGCTGGGATAAAACAATGAACAGGCAAAAATGTATTCTTTGTTTATTTTAAAACTTCCCATTGAAACCAAAAGTTTAAATACAAAATATAAGGTTTCTGTCTGATATGCTTGTTGTGTTTTCCTTCAGAGCCAGTCAACAGGGGCAGATTTATTGCCCCCTTTACCCCCTTCATCAAGAGCAGCGCATGCCTCCAACCCCTCAAAACAGCAGCGCCAGCTTCACTGCAGCCATGTGCCTGTTTCTGTGCTTCCGCCAGCTATGGTACAGCTATGTCCGCCAGATAGCGCCATGCTTTTCTCTGCTTTGATTATAGTGTTGTGTTGTTTTCTTAATGTGTTTTTATATCTCATACATAAAAAGATTTACACAGGAAATTGAATTTACATGATGATTGTACAGCAATTGCACTACCTATAATAAAGTATGCGCAAGTATGACAAAAAATCTAAAGAAAGAAATTAAGCAGATTTTATAATGGGCAACTAGCAAAATTAAACTCAATTCAACATACAGAAATTGAGGAAGAAAATTCAAACAAAAAAACAATAAAATAACAATGAAAAATAAATTATTTAAAATAAAAATATAAAATACATCAAAATACAAGAAGATTTTCAGATACTTTTTGCACATTTTTACAATCAGTGGTTTTTAGCTCAAATTGTGCTGCTTTGATATTGTAATAGAAGAAAAAGAAACTCTTGAAGCAGCATTAAGCAATCAGGAGCCTGATTTGGAGTTAATTTTTGAGCAAAATTTTAGGGCTTCCTCGGGAAATAATATCATTTAATTTTTTAAAGGTTTCTTTACAATTTGAAATAAAAAATCTTAAATTATGTTACATTTTCTAAAGCTATGCATATCTAATGTTGTTTGACAAGAAAAGAAAAAAAAAATAGCATTAGCTTAACAAAAAAAGTTC
>NW_015151519.1:42182-61640 GCF_000732505.1 Cyprinodon variegatus
AATTATAGAAAGCAAAGCTCCTGTTGTCCAGGTTGTCTTTTTTATCTTTTACTTTAGTTTTGAAAATAAAGAAGTAACTGTAAAAACACAAAATGAAGTATTGGTGTTAACATACTTGCTTTTAAAGAATGACATGAAAGCCATGACTTCAACTCTTCTCAGGCTTCTAAATCTGATCAGAGGGATCTGCAGACGATACGACCTCTTGAAAGTGATGCAGATGTGAGTTTTCCCCATTTAAGCAGCTTTTAAAGATATTTAACCTTTTTCTTGGTAGACGAAAGCTTAACCTTTTTCTGTTTCAGGCTGTGTTAACGCGCCTGTGTGGGTGTGACAAGCTGCTGCAATCCCTGTCAGTGGAGCTCACTCAGCTCCAGATGGATAAGGTTAATAATCAATGTTTTTTGTCTCTTGATGCTATTCTATTGCATATTAATATATATTCATCAATACATATTCATTAAGTAATATCAAATGTTAAAGACAGTTAAATCGTAAAAATTACATAGGAATTAGTTTAGGTTTATTTTCCTTTTTGGGGAAAAAATGAAGAACAAATAATAGTAAAAAGCTTGATATTGTTGTGTATCTGTTGCAGGATAGCGTCCAGTGTGCACTGGAAGTATCCAGGCTCCAGGTGGAGGAATGGAGAAACCAGGGGCCACGGGCCCTTGAAGAAGCACTGACGCAGAAGGCTCTGTTACAAGATGAGCTGGTCACAATCCGGGCCAGAGTCTGTGATGTATCATTGGTGAGTAACAAAAGATATAAACTGTCATATCAGAGAGAGAGAGAAGATGTTTGCATGTGTCTATAGAGAGCCAATGATCTTATACTTGTTTTTCTACATGAAGGAAATGGAGCGTGTGTGGAGTCAATATGAGAGGATGGAGAGCGAACTCTCTGTTATTCGTTCACACCTTCAGCATATCTGTAACTTTGGAATTCCACAGGTACGTTTGAACTGATGTATTATCTTCTGTTAAAATGTGCATCTAGATCTTGAAGGATTGACATCAGTTAAAATACAAAAAATATACCGTTTGAGGGGCAAGTGGCAACATTATGAAGTCATAAAATTAATCATCATGTTTAAGTTTCCTGTGTGCCATGATGTCTCATAAGGTTTAATTTTCTGATCAGGAGCAGTGTCAGGCTCAGAGAGAGCTGTGGATGATGGAGGACATCCTTGATGGGCTGAAGGTCAATAGGGATTATTTTTGCTTCCTGCTGGGACTACAGACACATCACAGTAAGGATTAGCTGCTGATCAAGAACACGTCTGCTATCTCTGTATGAAAACTCAGGGGCTTTTCTTGGAGCAGCTTATTAGCAGCATGAAAAACCTTCAGTAGTTCCATGTTTTGTTAAGTTCATGTGAAGAAATTCTAGGTTTAGTTTTTTTATTCACAAAAAGTGAGTACAGGAAGGGAATTGCAAAGTAAAATAATGATATTTGTTGATGATCTTCTGTCAAACTTTTACTCTCTCATTGGCCAGTATGTTGAAGCCACATTGAAATGAAGCCACATTAAGCTTGGGGGAGTACAAGCTGGGCAAAAGAAAAAACTATAAAAAAAAAAGTTTAACATGAATCTGCAGCTGTGTGCATAAAAAAAAAAAGTCAAATACCATCCAGGAAAAGTGCCAAGAAGCATTTTTCGAGGAATCATACTGGGGCTTTGAAACTTTCTAACACGCCATTGTCTGTCAAACAGTGTGATTTTACCACAGAGGTGAGAGTTTTGTTAGGTTTTCAGTGATTTTGGTCCAAGTGAATTGAATAATTAAAGGATGACTGCCTCCATTTTGTTTAATCAGTGTTGAATTTGGAGACAATGCAACAGAAATATGAACCCAATTGGAAAACACAGTTGTTAAATAAAGACATTTGAGATGTTAGAATGGCCTCCCAAAAGTCCCCACCTCATCCTAACCAAATTTAGATCAACTCTATCACTACTGCTGAGAGCCGTGGTAACTATGCAAAAAGCAATTTGTCACAAGCCTGTTGGATAAAAGTCGTTAAGGTTTAAGATTTAGACCAAATGTAGGTGTGTATTCATATAAATATAACTGAGGCAGAATAAGAGAGGTCAACAAAATAGAAGTAAACAAAAGCGTCCAACTTGTGCATTTAACTAACCCTTTTAAATATCCTAGAAGGAGCCCAAAAAACTTCCAAAATATTAATTTCCAGGATGGGTCCCTGCCAAGTCCAGACCACATCTGCTTTAAATGAATCTTAACATTAACTTAAACAGTTTAAATTAGAACTGCCTTTAATTAATTTAGACTGAGTAACGTTCTAATTTTTTTCTGAATTATGATGTTAAGCAATAGCAAGACTGGAGTTTGTTTCATTGCAGAGATTTGTTTTTTTTAATATAACATCAGAGATGCCACTATCTGTTCAATGCAGCTACTTAAGACTTGCAAAATTAGATTAGGTATGGATTCTATCATGCACCTGAAAACATAAACAGACCAAACTTGTTAAGGAAGACACTTTTTCTGTCTCCAGTGTTCCAGCTTTTGCCAACTGGATCCTCTGCTTCTCCCACGGAAGGGCTCCACATTGGACTGCCAATGGTAATGCTCCATAGTAACCTCTCTCCAACAGTAACCATTGATGTTTATGGTCTGCTTCTGATCAAAACAAAATTAAAAAAAGGAAAACCATTTCCATAGATATTGTTTAACGGGTCAGCTTGACAAAGATGATGAAGTGCACAGATGTTTTCTAAGCTCTTAACTCAAATTATGTATAGAGTGTTCTAACAACAAAGGGCGATGTTAGTTTTATTATAGCAACAGAATAATTGTGATAATTTGGTGGTTGATCTTCGCTTTTCTGAAGCTACGACCTGCTAATCAAGAATTGTTTGCATTCAGGTCTGATTTCAGTATAAGGGACTGGACATAAGAAAGAAGTAATCAAGTACTAAAAAAGTTTTGTTATAGCCTTCCCACCATAAAAAGTAAACAATTCTTTATATTCCAAGAAAAAGCTATATTTACCATGTTGACATGCTAAGTGATTATCAAGTTATTTTGCTGTTACTGTCTTTTGTGGAAAAAAAAAATCAATTTTGTTTGGTCACTATTACTAAAATAGCTGTTTTTTTGTGTGAATATTTCTCAGAATATACGTAGTTTATAAAACAACTCATCATAAGGAATTTCTGGAAGCATTTCTAAATCTAGCATTATCTAACGGATCTTAGAAGCTAAAACTTTTTCTCAGTTTTGTTCTTTGTTCAACCTTCCTGTTATCTTTTAAAAAACTTCCTCTCTCTAGTTTTCCAGTATGTGTTTTCCCTTAATTATTGTCATACATCTCTTTGCTTCCCCTGACTTAACTTTAAACAACTCCATATGTATTAAAAATGCTCAAGTTCCTTCAACAACATCCGCAACAACATCCAGAACAATCAAACATGAAGAAAGCAGCATTCATGTTCCATACTCATGTGTTTATACAGTGACTGTTACATCATACTTTGCCTCATTGAAACACAATGAATGTTTGCAGGATTTGGGACAAGAGCCACCAGTCCGCCCACCGTTACCCCTGGAGCTGCAAGAGAGTCACCAAAGTCAGGACGTGAGCCATGTTTGGCCAGAGTCACCATATGAGGTGGAAGTGTTTTTCATTATTCAGTAAAATAGTTGCATAGCCAAATGTACCAGTGCCTTTAATGTGTTTTTTTATGTTTTAGGGGATCTATGAGCATTCTGCTGATCCTGTTGACAGAAGAGGGAACTGTCAACCTGACCTCCTCAATGTGAAAGGGCAGAGAGATGCAACTGGTTGGAACAAACACAGTCTGTGCTAACAGAGAACATGGCACTTTTTAAAATGTGCTGCGTACCTATGTCTTTGATGTGTTATTCATTGCAAAACCCTAAACTGTTAATTGTAGGGGTGAGGGTGTTCTGCTATCTATCCACATATTTTCAGTTTAGTTTTCTTCAGGCATCATACCCACCTTTTCATACTGTCCAATGTTTACTATTTCCATTTTATCTTCAGAATCTCCATCTGGTTCAAAGTGGATATCATCAGACACGGTCAACCAACCAACAAAGGTTTGATTTTTCTTAATTTCTGCCATGCTACACTGTGAAGTGGGCCAGGACACTCTAAATATAGAACCAGTAAAAGCAGTTTTTTTTGTTTTTTTTTGTATTGCAATCACAGCCAAATTTCAATTCTTTGGTTCTCCCATATTTACTGCAATTAGGGCATGTTGCAATGTCTACTCTCAACAAAAGAGGGCAGCAGAGGCTCATGTCTCATTGCAATGGTGTTACAGTTCAGTTCCCCAGCACCCCACCCTTTACATATAGAAGGAATACACATTTCTTGCAGTCATACATTTTTTAAAGCGAGCAAGCAGCAATTCAATTTAAACATGTTTCTAATGACATTTATAGAAACTGATCTCAAACAGCAATTGCATATTTCTGTTGTAAAGGGATTATAAATTACTTGCATTTTAAACATCTTCTGTTCTATATGCTAGAGGATGAAAATGAAGATGAGCGAGGCAGAGCAGATTGAAAGGATGAAGAGAAATCAAGAGAGACTGTCTAGTAAAAAGAAACCTCAGCTGGCCGCCCAAGAACCTCAGAATCAAAGTTCAGGGATAAAAGAGGAGGTTAGACCCAAAATATGTGTTTTTACAAGATCGTTTTATGTGGTATACATTTCATGATTCAGCTTTAATTTGTCAGGCCCCCTTTCCCTTGAGGGTGACCAGAGTTGTAACAGCTGTGCTGCCCTCCTCGCTTGTGGCCAGAAGAGTTTCTGTTGAGGATCCTCCAGCTGAGCTCAACACTCCGCTGCCTGAACAAATTCAGCCAGAAATGCTGCAACAACCGGCTGAACCAGGCAAGAAATTACTCGGCAAACCTGCCAGGCGGCTGCTTATGGATATGACTGAATCAAACCAAACGATCACTGAGCAGCATCAGGGTCAATCTGGAAAAGGAATGAGCAGACAACATCAAGCAGCATCCAGGGGCCCAAAAATGGAGACACTTTTAGAAGTGAGCAATAGTGAAGGAACAGAGGCCTTAAGAGATGAGGTTCGAGAATCAACAGAGTCAGGAAGTGGACATGAAGGCTCAAATTATAAGGTAAGGAGTGTTACCTTTTTTTGAAATTTGCCTAATTTTCACAGGATTCCAGGGAGCTAGTACCTATCTCAAACTGTTTTTGGGCAAGACCCTTGGACATGGAAATCTAGAGACACACAGGAGATGCATACACCTTAAGGCAAAGGACCACATTTTAGCCCATTTAAAAATTTGTAACATTAAATAGTATCAAAGGTTACGGGTCTTTTTAAATTGAGGTGACCGAATCTTGCATTTTGTCAAAATTTTGTACACTTGTGGTGTAAAAAGGTAAAACAACCCTTATATATCTTTTGGCCCTACCAGATCAAACAGAAGAATAACATTAGCATTTATCACATGAGGAAGGCTTACATAAAATAAGATATTAAGAATAAGAAATGAAAAAAATCTCCTAGAGGGGCATTTCAACACTTGCTAAATAACATGCTTTTGAATATATGACATTTTTCAGAAATCAGAGTTACAATCCCCTTCTCCAACAATTACAGTTAAATGGGAGTGCAAAATTATTTCTAAACATTAAAGTATCTGTGAGTCTTTTTGCACCTGGCTTGTTTCAGTATTTAAACACAGGGTGCACAAGGAAATGGGCTTGTGCATGCTCTTGCACGTGCTTAATAGACGTTCCCTCCAGGGAGTGGGTACAGGAATGTGCATTTGTTCTTTTTTTTAAGTCGAGAGAATCGCGAAAATCCTCCACTATACCTTTAACTCAAAAGCAAAGATTATTTTGCTTTTTTTTTTTTAGATATAACTACTATTTTATATTTCAAAAATTTTCCAAACAGGCTGTTGAAGAGTCTTCAGCCCCTGATGTGAATCCTAGTCAGAGCTCTGAGCAGCGAGAGGCTAAACTACGACGAGTGGAACGAATAAGAGAAAGAGTGCTGAGAAGGTGGGTTTGTTTCTCTGAGATAAAATTAGATATTTCTAAACAGATCCTACAGAGAATCAACTGTCCACAAATTCTTTGTTGTTCATCTCTTAGCGCAGCCAGAGAAAGTGCTACAATCAACAACCAGCATCCAGTCAAGGAAGAGAAGAAGAAAGTTCCCCAGGGTCACTGTGACATAGCTAAAGAACAAAGATTGAAACTAGGTACCTGCGCATATATAAGAAAAAAACTAAACAAGTAGAAAAACACTGGGTCACCAGCTAATTCTTCCCTCTTTCAAATCTCCAGGAAATGATGGTGGTCTGGATGACTTAAATAGATCAGCAGATCTTCACAATGCAATATCTCAGGGTTGCGATGAAGCATATGTTAACATATCAAAAAGTCAGTTCCAGGTGGAGAACAGATCATTGCACAGTGGGAGAGCAGGGGTTGCCAACATTAAAAACAAAAGATCACTTTCTCCATATCATATTTCATCCATGACAGTCTACCAACAAGATGGAGGAAAAGCATCTTTGGATTGCCACAATGAAGAGCAGGACAAGCCTGAAGATTGCACTGCGGAAGATAAAGATAAGAAATATAAACCCTCCTATTTGAGGAGTAAGTGGTTCCTGTCCACAAACCAGTGTCAAGGATTCATACCTTTACAGATCCCTGCATTAGAGCCTTTATCTATTGAGGAAAATGAGGATACTGCCAACCATCCAGGTTGCACTGAGGACACTACTGACCTTAATGGGATGTCATCAACAGTGAGTAAAAGCTTGCAGAAAATGAAAGAGAACCATTCGCTCTTCTATAAGATTGCATGTGATATCAGCATTTCAGACTCAGACATAAAGAGTGATGACCAAACATTATCAAGGCAAGAAGAGGAAGAAGCATTGGTAATTGAAGAAGCAGTGCAACCTGGTAATGGTGTGACACCATCTAATCAAGAAAGCAAAGATCCCTGTAAGCATTTGATTTTGGACAAACGTGGTACAGTGGTTGAGAACAAATCCCTGGAGGTAATAAATGAAACGCAAGGCAAGGCAGTGGATAAAGCATGTTGTCTAAAAGAACAAGGCCAATCAGACAAGTCAGGGCAAGAAGGTGAAGTAAAGGCCTTAGAAACTGTGGCTGGAGTTTGTGTTCAGGAGAGGGATTTTGATCAGACAGTTCATGGCCAAAACAAGACAAAAGAGAAACACTGCGATATGAAAGAGTCTGAAGACCTGAAAGCAAATCCAGAGAGATCTGAAGAAATAAAGAAATGTTTTGGTGGAAGTAAAGAGAACGAGACAGATGAGGAAGATCGAGCGAACAGACATGCCATCAGTGTTTCATGCACTATGTCTGAAGGAGGAAGAGTAACTCGGAGTGCATCCTTTGGAAAGCCAAGAGTGACAGTAATAAGGACAAGTTTGTAGATCAAAGAAAAAATGCAGTAAACTGGGTTTCAGAGGGACATGTGCTTGAGCTTTTTCTCATATTGCCCTAATCCAACCACACCCTTTGTTGTGTTTAAGTCAGATTTCATGTAAATGACCATTATAAAAGAGACCATAAATATAATTTTATTTAAACTCTGTAAGATATTACACCAATTTGTATTTAATCCCCTTCCCTCTAATACCCCTGTTGAACCAACATCCTTGGCAGCTTGCTCCACATGTATGGGTCAGCCTTAGTGTAGAGAGAACGAACAAACAGCTTCATAAATACCAAGAAACAGTTCAGATAGGTCAGAGATGTGGTGTAAAACAATTGTAAAATAACATTGTATTTCTTTTGTTGGGGTTGATGTATGGAATAAATTAGATCAGGAGCTAAAAGATTGTACAACATTAACATTAAGGTCGAAAAACATATTTAAGAATAATGCAATAAAAATATGAAACATGTGAATGCAATTAAGAGCAGTAATATATTGGGTTTGTTAGGAAAAAAAAGTTATTATTGTAAAATAATAATAATGGAATAATAATTTTTCCCAAAACCATACGGTGGTATGTATTATAAACGATAGCCTTCTATTTCTATTTCTTTTTTTCTTTGCTTTCTAGTCCAATGTAAATTGGCTTTGGAGGGTGGGCATTTTAAGTTTCTTGCTTCTGCCAATACACCCTTTTTCAGACTGTTTTAATTTATGTTATATGGACATATACTGTCTTTATTATATACTTTTATGTCTGAAATAAACAAGCTTGAACCTGAGATAAGGTTCTGGGGGTTTTGAAGTAAAATATCAATGGTTTGAATTTTAAGTGTAAGAAATATCTTACCTCTAGGACACCTGAAGAGATCCACAGCTAAGACATAGAAATCTGTTTTGGTGGACAACTTCACAAACATCCAATCTATTATTTTTATTTATTGATGTTTTTTATGAAAGGGTGTTGAAAATAGAGGCATTAATAAAAGATGCTCATACTGTAAACAGTTTTACTTCCTCTTCATCACAAGCATCGAAGGCAGCAAATATGACAAGAATACGTTATGATCAAACTAAAAACTTCTTTGCCACTGCAAAACACTACGTGGCAGAACACCAACAATGTGCAAAACCCTGAACAGACCATCTACATGGAAAAATGTTGGTGGCAATATCATGCTGTGGAAATGCTTTAGTGGGGATGCAGAAATCCATTACAGAATTTGAAAGACTGGGATGGAGGCAAAGGAAAACTATGCTAACCATGAAATCTTAGAATATTACTGTCAATTCTCCGAAGATATTTGGTAAAACATAAAAATTGTTCTTAGCTGATGCTTCTTATCCAGTCTGACAGGGTTTAAGCTATTTTGCTAAACTGGAAAAGGACACAACCTTCATCTCATAATCTGAAAACCATGCATCCCTTTCCTCTTTGACAGTGTTGGATCACTTAATTTTTAGTTTCCATCTAAAATAAGAATAAAACACTGTAGCTTGAAGTTGAGGGGCAAATAACAAGGAAAAGTTCAAGAGATGTGAGAATGTTTGCAAGGCACTGCAAATGTGCATTGGGCAATACCAGAGGAGCGTTTTTCTGACAGCAGCAGTTGGGCCTAACTGGTCAAATGGGAACACATTGTATAACAGCAGAAGAATTTTAAAAAATAAAGTTGAATGTTTTCAATATAAAGAATATATAGCAGGACATTTGGTTTAAATCATTATTTATTCAAATGAAATTGTGCTCGTGCAACTATACAGATGCTGTCAAGTATTTATGTGCTAACACTTCCATTCCTAGTATCCCTCTAATATACATATATAAATATACATATGATATATATAATGTCTGCTTTTGTTGGCAACATAATCCTGTTTTTATCACTGTGAAATCATGTTCTGTTTTTGTATCTCAGATTTCCTGATCTAATAATAAAGAAGCTGTGTGTAAAATCATGCTCAAACATCTTTAAAGGTATACACAAACAAGTGCTGAATTTCTGTTTCAACCCCCCAACCTAGCAATGAGAAAGGGTCCCACATGTGCTCTAGGGTGCAGCTCTCTGAGGAGATCCGACGCAGAATTACATGGAGCTTCTGAAAAAAAAAAGCCTTTGTCACTTTAAATCCTCACTGTGTCTCAGTCGATGACATCATTGTCTGAGAACACATTACATCACCCCTTCCCAGGCTCCATCTCTCCTCTCTCTCCCTCTCTCTCTTAAAGACCGCACCACCTTATGTTTACTGAACCACACACATAGACATGCAGACACACACACCCAGCAAGACCTACTGATCTAGGTGCAAATGTGATATCTATATCAGCATACATATTTATGACAGTATGAATAGACTTAATGTATGGGTTGGTGAATTCATTATGGTTGAAGTAAGGCTTTGCATTTTAAATATGGCTGTAACCACCCACATTTACATTCAGTAACATTCTTGCAACAATTGAATGTTTCTGGGATATATTCAGTATTAGAAAGTCATGCAACCCTGAGCAGAGTGTATATAAGCATTCATATCATGCAATAGAATGTGGGCAAGACCGAAGTAGTAGCTTTTGGTATAGGTCATATGGCTTATTGCCCAGGAGGGGTTTTAAAACACAACACCAAAGGGGTTTGATTCACAGCTTTCAGTGTGACGCAAAACTGAAGGTCTGGATTGGTCTTTTATATTCCATTTTTAATAAACCTTAAGCGCATTTCGTCATATTCCTCAAAATAACATTTGGCAGATTTATGCATGGCATAGCTGTAGCACACATGCAAATGAGATTCTTTTTCTGCCACATGTTGTCATAAACACTGCAAATGTATCTGCTAATAGTTGAGGGTTTGTTTAATATTTCAAGGCATCAATATGAAATTTGCAAAAGCTGATTCTTTCAGACTTTTTTGTAAAAAAAAAAAAAACATTTATTAAAACAAATGGTAAAGTTGCATGCCATCTTTTTCTCGTACTCCGATTATGTATTATTATTTTTTAATCTTTTTATCTTTACAAAGATAAAAACAAAGTCATCATGGTCCCGATCAGACAATAGTAGTCGGCTGGATGCTCTGTCACAGAATATTGCAGCAATAAAATGTATTTAATCAAACAAAAGCATAAATGTTGATCATATCAAAATAGTTTTAGTTTTTGCAAATTTATCTTTTCTTTTTTAGAATGATTTAGGAATTGTACAGTTGTGGAACCATCCACTGCTAATATATACTGAGGGAGGGCTTCCACTGGAGTGAATTGGCACTATTGCTGTTAATGCAAGAGTACCCTTATGTTGTATCTTGCATTTGTTTTCTGGAATGTATTGTTGGCTTTTTCTTCTTATAACATTGAAAAGAAACATTTGGAGTTGTATTTTTTATAGAAATAAATTGAAACTACACACTCTTGAAATTAGAGCAAAAAACAAAAATGTCAAGTCAATTGCATCATGGGTCAAGTGATAAATGTGCATCATCTACAATTAGCCAAGTGTTCAACAGGCCAATGAGTGAAGTAGTGTCAGTAGGTTTACAGGCCATTAATCACTGAGATGCAGAACATGTAAAATGAGCAGAGCATTTTCACACTTAGACATGGTGAAGGTAGTAGCCTGATGAGGCTGTGTGTTTATCTTTAGCAGAAACAAGCATATTAGATTTCATTAGAAGGTGAATTTACCAGAATATAGAGCAATTCTGACTGGAAAATGTGCTGAAATTTGACCAAAGCCAGAATTTTAAAGGGGTTCCTTTTTAGGTATATAGCTTAATGTAATTAATATGATCCACATGTTAGAGTGGCAGTGGCCTAGTCAAAGTCCAGACAGTCTAGATCTCCATCCAAATGATAATTTGTGGCAGGACCGTTTCGGAAAATGCCAACGGAACTTTGTCCAGACTAATACAGCATTAATTAAATAATAAGAAATAACGTCGGTTGATACTTTAATGTTTTGCTAATTAAAATATACTGTAGATCTTATTACATATTTTTACTTAATTTACCAAATTTGATCAAATTTTCTTCTTTTTTTCCTTAAGTGCAGATTGAAAACAATTTATGCTATATCAGTTAATGAGAAATATACCCGCTGTATATTTAATCAGCTGGTTGATTGGCCAATGATCGCGCGCGAGCGGGGCGAGAGCGTGTCGCGCGCGCGTAAATCACAGAGATGCGGAGAATGCTGAGAGAATGTTTCTTTAAGACCCATTACCTTCCAATCCGGCTGAGGGGGAGTCTGTGTGGTAAGGTGGCGGATCGTCTCTCCCTGCCTGCGCCCTCCACCCCCTCTTCCCTCCCTCTTTACATGTGGGGGGAAAGCAACGTAAAGGGTCCTTTTGGAAAGGGGGGCTAAAACCTAAATGGACGTATAAGGGATTTTTTTTATTCCAATAAACATGGACCGTCCAGGCTCCCCGCGATGACTGTGGTAAGGATGCAACTTCACACCGCCCCATCGCAACCCAGTTTCCGTTGACAGGGAAGAGAAGGGGGGGTGGGAGAAGCGAGGATACGCAGAAAAGGCGCAGAAGATAAATGTGCACGTACGGATGGATGCATGTGAGACTCCATGATATTTATCTACCGCGGAAAGCCTTTCAATGTATGTATGTGGATCTACTGGAGGGAGTCTAGGCTCACGTTAGACTAACTGAAAGGCTTAAAGCTTTTGTCCGCGATCGGGATTGACAGGTGTGTTGCCAACAAATAGACAACACGATTTATTTGGGCCACGCGCCCGTTTCCATACAGCTGATGAGGTGATGGGTTTTATTTAAGGGAGGGTGGGGGGGCTTCATCAGATCATCATAAGATGCCTCCATATAACGGCCTAGTAGAATGTGTTGCTTGTAATTAATCATGGCTGCAACTAAGCTCTTTGCCACTGGGAGCTTGGCAATTACACCACCCAGTTTGTTTTGTCACTGCCTCTATGGGGGTTGTTGATATTTGTGTCTTATGCAGGTTGACTAGTCAATGCCGACCAGTCAATCAGAATTCACGTTGAAATGAAACCATAATGCTCGTGTCGTTAAATTAATAAAAGGGTGGGCAGAAGATGCCTCAGTTATACATCCAACAAGATTCCCATAGGGATGTAGTGTTGCGCGTGCGCGCACGTGCGCTCCTCACCGGATGGTCTTTCCTCCTCACATCCAGACATGGAGCTGCAGCCACTGATCGGCCGACATGTCAGCTGCTGAGCGTCATACAGTTCTAATATTTGCAGGATCAGGGTGCTTATTAGTCCATCTTTCTTGTTTCCAATGATGCTTTCCCCCCCGGCGGGTACAGCGTTTAATGGCAAGTGGGGAATGGAGGGATTATTAGTTCCTTTGCTTCCTTTAATTCATTTCAGACGCATGCACTTTTTGATTTGTGATTTAACGTTACAGAGAGACCCACTCAGTTTGCTGCTTCCAGCTCTCTCCCCCGCCCCAGTAACTGGTGGAGAAGCGTGTTTTCTCTCTCCCATTCTCTCACCCATCGACAAACACATGCACACACAGCAAACATCACAGGCACAGCGCGTGCTTTCCTTAGCCTCCCCCTTTTCTGATTAACAAAGAGGAATTATAACATTTATTGCTCCTCTTGATTGCAGCATATGTCCTATAAAGCTCAACTGTCCACTTCTAGATAAGATACCCAATTTTATGGGATGATGGCGATGATGATGATGATGATGTGGGCAGTTGTGCACTCCAACACTCGCAAAATGAATTCAATTTAGTTTCAGCGTGGAAACAGCTTTAAATAGACCCAAAAAGTATTCACACCCTTCAAACTTTGTGTCAGATTATTACCAGAAATTGATTATTTTGTAAAAGACCAATAATGATCAGAGCACGTTTTTAGTTGGACTGGAAAGGAGAAGAACTAATTGATTTCATTGTTTGTTTAAATAAAAAATCTCCAGAATGTTGTGCAAATTTGTATGCAGTTGCTTTACTTAAATCCCCTTAAATTCAAAAAGGTGCAAAAATGCTTAAAGGAGAAGTTCGATTTTTTACACTTTAAGCCCATTTTCTGTAGTGTCCAGGATGAAATCGAATGATCGACACCAAAAGTTTGACAATTGCTCCTGTCTCTGCTTTTTGGCTCATGCAGAATCCCCCCCTGGCTGCTTTAGAATGGCTAGCATAGAGCATGTCCGATAATGTCCTTAAAACAACCTTAAACGTTCTTTTTTTAAAATATGCTACTCACCGTGTCGTCAGCGCTGTTCAATGACGTTCCAAAAAAAGTTTCGTAAAGAAAAAACGTTCCTGTAGTGTTTTATTTAGCATTTTGTAAATCCCATTGAGTTCTGTAGGAATAGTCAATATTCCGCTGCCACCGGAAACGGAAATGGGGCCTGTTTACACAGTTGTAGTCTTTTCGCTTCACTCTGTGTACTCCGACGTCGAGGTGCTAACGTCTCTGTTAAACACTTTTAAAAACTCTGAAAATGGAATACGAAAGGTGGATTCTTGATTCTCGACGTCGGAGTACACAGAGTGAAGCGAAAAGACTACAACTGTGTAAACAGGCCCCATTTCCGTTTCCGGTGGCAGCGGAATATTGACTATTCCTACAGAACTCAATGGGATTTACAAAATGCTAAATAAAACACTACAGGAACGTTTTTTCTTCACGAAACTTTTTTTGGAACGTCATTGAACAGCGCTGACGACACGGTGAGTAGCATATTTTAAAAAAAGAACGTTTAAGGTTGTTTTAAGGACATTATCGGACATGCTCTATGCTAGCCATTCTAAAGCAGCCAGGGGGGGATTCTAAATGAGCCAAAAAGCAGAGACAGGACCAATTGTCAAACTTTTGGTGTCGATCATTCGATTTCATCCTGGACACTACAGAAAATGGGCTTAAAGTGTAAAAAACCGAACTTCTCCTTTAAGGTGGTATAATCAAATTTATAATCACAGTGTGGTTAGCAGTATAGGGCTGAAATTTGATTAATCATGATTAATTGATTATTGAAATAATCATCAACTAATTTAGTAATCCATTAATTGTTAGCTGGACTATAGAGACTGTAAAATATGCCTTTAGCTGACAGAGCAACCCACTCAGAGTAGTAATTATACCTAGATAAAAAAAAAAAAAATTGCATGTAAGATCAAAAAAACTTTTGTGTTTGTCACTATGTTCTATCCAGCCTCCTCAAGTGTAAAAGTTGTAGTTTCATCTGATTTGATTTTATAAAAAGTCTTCTTTAAGGAACCCTTCGCTATCTGATTATTAATCGATTAATCTAAAAAAATAATTGACAGATTAATCGATTTGCAAAATAATCGTTAGTTGCAGCCCTAGTTAGCAGATACCAAGGTACAACATGCACAGGGGTTGCCAACTTTCTATAAAGTCAATAAACAGTGATGGAGATCTCCATGGAACTAGTATCCATTGCAGAGGAACTCCAACCAAGCCTTATACCAATAAATGCAAATCATTGAAACATCAGAGGTATAACGGAAGCTGCTGTTGCACTACAGTAATAGAGGTGTTCTCTCTTGGATAAGGAATCATGCTTCTCTGTCTGGTCATCAAATAAATGAGCTTAGGTTTAGCATTTCCCAGGGGAATTGCATGTGCCTGACCAAACTGTCAAGCATATTGTTTGTTGCAGGGGGGATTATAGTTTGGGGCTGTTCTTCAGGATTTCGCCTCAAACCCTTAGTTTCAGTGAAAGGAACTCCTTCCCAGAAAACAGAAACATTTTGAAAGATCTAAAACCCTTCGTAGGAGCACTTTATGATGACCCCTTCCTTTCAACAATCCACAAAGATGTGGATCATTGAGTTTACCGTGTGAGAGCTTGTCTGGTCTATACAGTGTCCTTATCTTAACCCTTATGAAACCCCTTTGGGAGGAATTAGAGTAGAGGAGCTAGGAGATATGAGCTAGGTCCTCTTGTCCAATATCAGTGTCTGGTTTCCCAAATGCACTTCTAATAGATTGGGCAGAAATGACCATTAGCACACTCATTACACTTGCAAAAAATCTTAGAAATCAGTATTATAAAGCATTTACATTTGAATAATAATGTCACTTAAGGTTATGTCTGTGTCTAATAGCAATTGACCAAATACTTTTAGAACCATGGTGTAAATACAACTGTTATCTGAACCCGTTTCGGATGTAATCACCCATTAAATGGCCGTTAATAGTGGGTAGCAGTCCCATACAATGGCTTCAGATTGTGCCTCATCTACCTTATACAGTAGTAGGTTTCTTCTAGCTGATAATGTGCAGCGTATCATTGATCTGATCTGGTGAACTGCAAAGTGCCTTGAGATGACGTGTTTTATGAATCGGCACTATATAAAAAAATTTAATTGAATTGAACTTGGTTTATTGAATTTTCTTGGACTTCAAAATTAAGATGTATCAAATAACATCCGTTTAAACAAATATTTAGGTTTCTTTCAGAAGCATAAAGTTTTATTTAAACACTTCCACTGCTTGAAAACTAACACTGAATCATGTTACTTTTTATCTTTAAAAAGTAACATTTTATATTTATACTTTTTATCTACTTTATTTACAATGTACCTACTTTTTTTTTACCTTGGTTTTAAAGCTTTACTTTTAATAAATTCTAAATGTTTCAGTGATATGGATTTAATATGATGTTTAAAAACAACTCAGGGGGCATGTAATAAGATTTTTTTTTTTTTTTTTTATGAGTGACTTGTGGATCAATTTATATAAAATAGAATAAGAACTACTATATTTATATTCAGACAAATACACCAATTAATTATGCGGGCAAAAAATAAATTACCTTAGGTTAGTTTTCATTTGGTGAAAACAACCTACTGAGAATACTGGGGGGTAGGAGGCACAATCTGAAGCCATTCTATGGGACTGATAACCGCTAATAAAGGCTATTAAATAAGTTACTGTAATAACTTCCAAAAGTGGCTAGGTTTGCATGAGGAGATAGAGAGCAAGCAGCATCAAGAAGGTGGTCAGGAAGAATGTTTGGAGAAGTTTAAAGCAAAGTTAGGTTCTGAAACAATATCCCATGTATCGAACATCTCTGGGAGTTCTGATCAATCCATCTTCTGAAGCTAGAAAGAGTATAATACGATTGCAAACCTACCAAGACATGCAGCTCCACCTAAACTGGTTGGAAGGGTAAGAAGAGCGTTAACCTTAGAAAACACCAATAGACCCAAATACACATTAAAAAAGCAGCATCAAGCTATCAGCTTATTTCCTTAGCAAGGACCAAAGAGACCAATGGAGCTAAATACAAGGCAATCTGGATAGAAAGGAGTAATATTATTGTGGAAGAAGCGGCTTTGGACAGATGAGAACTAACTTGAAAAAAACATGAATACTTTTGCGTGGTACTCTGAGGTTTCTTGTTGCATCTGCAACTCTAAAGAAAGTAGTAGTAGAAAAATGTAGCGGTACTTTGCTGTAGATTGTTGTTTCTAGTTTACAGTTTTCACAATACCTCCAAAAATGTCTTTATCATTTGGGACACCAAGTAAAGAAACTATCTTAAAACTCACAGCTACAGCTAATGCTTAATGAGGACACTATATCATCCTGTTCTGCTTTCAGCTATCTTTCTTTCATTACACATCCATAAACAGGCAGGTCATGAAGTGACCTTACAGCTGACGCTTCACACAAAACTGCAGCATGCTCAGTAATGTTGTCTGTCCTGATTCAGCTTTGTTTTACCCAGAGAGGACTGATCACACTGAACAGTAAAACACTGACAAGTGTTGGTCTGAATGCAATGCCGTTTTTAAAACTTCTCTTATTTGTTCTCATGTTTTCTGCTTGTGTTTAAAGAAGTGCTAAAGTAGTAAACCAAGTTTTTTGAAAAAATGATATAAGCTCTCTGAAACATCTTAATCTTAAGTCATATTCTCACCAGCGGCTCTTAACTGAAACAAAATATATATTTGAAGGAGAAAAATTGGCAACTAAAGACTCTTGTCCACTGTGAGCATTCATATCCACACCAAAAACCACTCTCTGAGATTAAACTCTTTCTACAGTTTATGCAAATTAGCACGTAGCAACAGCCACTTGATATTTGCATTCTTAGGCTTGAATGTGAGCTTATAGCATGAGGATTGGAATGGCACTTTCCCAGTAAAACGGAAGAAGTTGGGAGAAATGTCATCTGAAAGGCTTGGAGGTCTTAAAAAAACAGCTTCCTACCCAAAGATAAAAAAAACAAAAAACTCTGTGGTGATCACAGTTTATAATACAGTCAAATTGTGCAGTGTAACCACAAGTGCAATTTAAATTCTACTGTCGTAACTGTCCTCATCACTGACTTGAAGCAGCTAAAAACCTCACTTTCTTACTACGCATAATCATTTCACATTTTATTCTTTAACTGATTTAACTGAACTTTTATCAGAGTCTTGTCACCCCACTCAAATGCAGACAGTTCCTACACAGTTAGTTTTGGACAACATGGCCTAGAAAATCACTTAAGGCTGAATAGTTGAATAATGAGTTGAATAATCAGATCACTAACAGGACTTTGTTGAACTTGACTAAGGAGGTAATTTAGCCATTTGATTTAGGTGTGGAAGCACAGACACACTAAAGAGGTGCAGGACACTGGACCTTAAGGAGTGGAATTAAAGACCTCAGGTGTAAATGTATAGTGTTTTTGATCCAGCTGTCCAAAGGTTCCTAAATCTTAAATTTGCCAAGAGCTCCAGTCAGCTCAACTGCAAGAGAAGTTTATTAAGATGTGTAACAGACCTCTATATTCTACATCGCATCTTGGCTTTATTGTGGTCCCTGAAATAGCAAATAAAAACTGTCAAACTTGGAATTCCTACAGTCAAAGATTGCCACATGCACTGCTGGAAGCCATGTAAACAAAAGTTGTGTCAGCAAGTGTGATGACAATAAAAAATAATAAAAAACAATACAAACTCAAGATATCATGTTCTCTTTGAAGGAACTGGTTATGCTTTTTACAGTGGTAGAGGGTTTTATTTACCCTGAGATCAATCCTAATATAGAAATGATAAGAAGAGAGATCCATAAAAGGTAAAGCATCTTCATTTTTTTAAGGTGATTTAAAAAAAAAAAAAAAATCCTAGATTAATTCTGACATTTTTAGCATTGAAATTGGCCAAATATGTAAAAAAAACAAAAAAAACAAAAACAAAAACAGAATACAAAATTACATAAGTCAATGTAATTTTGCATTCTGTCTTTAGTAGGTTTAGAGGTTGTCTGGCAACCAGAATGTTGTGGGTTCAAATCCAGCTTCCCCCTGTCACATGTTGATGTACCCTACTACCGTATTAATGTATTAATATGTGCAGGTTAGTGACTGAATTGGTTAATGTGACTGAAGTGTAACATGCTTTGATAGGACAGTGTGACTAGAAAAGTAGTAAATGACCTTTCCATTAAGTTTCAATAGATTTTTTCTTTGTTGAATATCAATCAATCTAGTTCACCTCCTTCAACTTTTTCAAATGTTTGGATATGTAAGATTATTATATTGACCAGTTTTTCATCAGGTTGATTTTTCTCCTACTTTTCTATATCTTGGGTTTTCTAATATACCCAGCAACAGCAGCACTGGCTGCTTCTCAAATCAGCGCAAAGCTTTATAAAAATCTCTTTTAGTTAGGAAAAAAGATATTATAACAGCATACATTGCCAGCTTACAACTTTTACAGATCAAATACCCCATATACATGTATTTCCCTTAAATACCTTGTTAATAATTAATTAGGTCATATTATAGAGTTTTAAATAATAGTATTTAATTTAGAAAAAACAAAGGAAATCAAAACAAATGGGTGATTGCTTTGAACAAATGATAATAATTTATCAATAATTAAAAGCTTTCCGTAAAAATTCAAAAAATATCCACTGGACTTGGTTTTCAAGATTTGAAGACGTTTCGCCACCTCTCCAGGAAGCTTTCTCAATTCAAATGTCTGGATCCGCAGTGAGTTTGAGTCTTATA
>NW_015151519.1:62700-124518 GCF_000732505.1 Cyprinodon variegatus
AAGGAAGGAAGGAAGGAAGGAAGGAAGGAAGGAAGGAAGGAAGGAAGGAAGGAAGGAAGGAAGGAAGGAAGGAAGGAAGGATATAATATGATGTTTTTCTGCTTAAGTGAAGCCAAGACTATTGACTACCCATTGTAAAATACATAGTTATTAATACATAAATGTTGGCTTAATAAAATCCGTTAAATACCTCTTTTTAAAGGAAAATTTCAAGAGTTAAATTTACACCTCACACCTGTGCTTGGCCAGCACATGCTTGTGGAAGAGAAACAATCAAAATGCATTTCTTTCCTCATAAAATTAAAATTAGATAAACAAACCAGTGTGGTTTTACATGAAATATATATATATATATATATATATATATATATATATATAATTGCACACAATAATATGAATACCTGGAAAATTCTAAATCAAATTGAATTAATGTCTTTGAATTGTTAGTCTACCAGTTCTTTTTATTGAAAATGCCCAGTTAAAGCATTATCTTATAATCATCATCTCTTCTCTTTTCTGTGCTCATATGCTTTTCTGTGTTGATCCAAATTCATCAAATCAGAAAGGTCTCTTAAGCCAAAGTGGAAGTGTGTCAACAGTCACCATGATAAGGGATATCCGAATAGTTCTGGCAGTAAGAGAGGATGTAAGAAATGGAGACTCTATGCTTCCTATCATGGTGAATTTAGCATAGGGACCTCTTCTCTTTCCTATTTGCCACTTAAGGGCTGTACAGAATCCCAGGATCCTCTGTGAAAGGACTTCATATGTTTTAGTTTGTATAATGGAGAGATTCAGCTGTTCGTCTTATTTATGACATGTTTTTGTAGATGTTTTTCAGAAGGCCTTAGTCCCAGTTTAACAAACATCATCCATGTGTGTTTCCATTGCATAATGATGTCCGAAAGGCTATAAAGACTGTCTGAATTCAGCACAGCAGTTCGGAGTACCTTTCCTACCCATAATAGAGTTCTTACTGTTGACCCTACAAACAGTAAGGAAGCAGGAGCTAGGGGCTGGAATTTACTGTATTCATATTGACCTGTGTCATTCTTTCAAACTTTACACTTCTTTTCTTATTTTTGTAGAGAAGTAACTATTTTTTTAACCAGGCTATTAGAGCTAACTTAAAACTTTCTCTGTTTTCCAGCTCTCCGCTTGGCGCTGCAAGGAGCTCTGCGGTGTGGACACAACTTAAAGCTATCAGCCCACCTTTATCCCTTCCTTTTCCATTCCCTTTCCCCTTTCATGTCCCTTGCCAATCCTTGCTACCCTACGGAAATGCATCCCTGCATTTGCCTTTCCACATGAACAGTCAGATCATTTCTCATGTAGGTCAGGACTTTGTGATGAAAGACTAGTATGCAAAAAAAACAAACAAACACAAAGGCAATAACCTAAACACGATTTTGATGTAGACATGACCAAAGGGATGATATTTTTGGAAAATGCAAAGATATATATTTTATACATCTAATGTTTAGTACAAGCCCATAAAAGAACAAATTCACCACAGATATTTTGCATGTACAATCCTCTGTGAAGTTTCTTTATTAACTCCACTTACACGCCACGGTCTCATGATGATGTGCGAGGTAATGCCCACCATATCTGAGGATGGGCGGAGCGGCACAGGCGGAGGCCCCACCTCACCTCCGGGAGCCGGGGTCGGAGGGGGTCCCACCGGAGCAATGGGGGGAGGAGGATTCAGCAACAGGGAGCCCAGAGGAGACGAAGGAGGCAGCACGGGAAACCTGGAGTCTCTGATGGTAAACATGCTGACGGAGAGGGAGAGGCTGCTGGAGAACCTGAGGGAGACGCAGGAAAGCCTGGGCACAGCACAACTTCGCCTCCGGGAGCTCGGCCATGAGAAAGAGTCACTTCAGAGGCAGCTGTCAATAGCTTTGCCACAGGTAAGGCTCAGAAGGTGTACAACAGATGGGTGAGAAAATGTGTTGAATTTGTAGAATTTATTTTTATCTGTTTTGTTTTTTTGAGAATAATTCCAGGCGCACTAGTAATTAAACATTTGTAAGACCAAAAAATGATTATGAGTTTCGAAGACAGTTTAGAATTGATTAAGTAAAATTTGTCACTTGTTTTTCTCCACTGGGTGGAAAGGTCATAGTTCTTTAATGCAATGGACAGATAAAGGGATCTCTTTGGCTGCATGAGGCATAAAAGACATGCCCACCTGGGCACTGTTGTTACACACTGCTGGTCAGCAGGCTGAAATAATGTTATTCCACTTTTTCCTAACTTGCAAGAGAAAAACCTAATTGTTTAGAGATGCTTCCTGTTGCCAAAAACATGGAAATATTTTCTAAACTAAGGGACTTTCACACTGTTAAGGTCTGCTTAAAACAAACCAGAGATTGTTCCTTTGACATCTGCTTCATTTGGACAGGTATGGAACCATATTCTTACAATCATACAGCCCAAACGAGCAATCTCTTATTTCAGTTTGCTTGCAAATGAAACCTGGTGTTGTTTACGTATTGTGGTAATGCAAATACACTAATCAGAAAACCAAAGTGGGGGAGCAAACCAGAGAGGGAATTTGTGTTTTTCTGATTAACATATTTTAACATAACATAATTGAGAAAAAAAAAAGTTTCAAAACTTTGTTCAGTGTCTATGTCTATGTCTAAATTTCTCCAATACAAGATCAATAAAGTTTAGTTATTATTATGCCCAGGGGGACATCAAACCAATGTTCTTTTGATAGAAAACATTAGATCACAAGAACTCAAGTACAAATCTTTGAAGAAGTCGTCATGATTCTCCCCTACTGCAGTATTAGTGCATATAGTTGTCAGACAACCCACACGGAAAGTGTTCTGCTTGGAGATGTGTCAGGATCAAGCTGCACATTTTCAAATCAGGGCTGCATTTACAGAATAAACATTTTTCTGTTCTGTTCTGTTCTTGCAGATTTGGCAGAGGCCTTTTAGCTGATGCAGGATAGCTTTTTTGCTTTGCCCACTCCTCATTCTGGGAAATTTCTTGAGATTTGGTCTCCAAGCGTGCATCTTTTGTAACTGTATTTTATACTGTATGTTGTCTGTGGAGTTTTAAATGATTTCAAAAGGGCAGGGAGAAATTTAATCAAACCAAAGAAGGTGGGATTTTTTTGTCATTCCCCATTCTATCTAACTGAATCCATCAGAATATCCTGGTGTTTAAAGACCCCTTATGTAATTTAATAAGCTACAAACAGAATGTCTGTTGGACAGCAAGTTCTGCTCAAAGCACCAGCCAAATTAAAATTCCAATATATTAGGCCTTCATATTTTTTTATAACGAATATTTCATTTTTTATTTCCACCAGACTGCAGGAAAGATCTGCAAATGGAAATATGTGTTATAAAATTTGAAAGAATAGAAATATCTCTAAAAAAAAAAAAAAACATGCCCCCTTTGTTAAGCATTGAAATTACTTTTGGTTGTATCAGTTGACTTAAATCAGAAGAAGTATATTTTGAGTTCATTTCAGCTACACAGAAATTATTATTTTTTTTTTTTCATGGTTTGGTATGTTGAAGCTGCAGCTTTCTGCATCTGAGAATAAGCTCAGTAGGAAGGTCAGCTCTGTCTTAGGATGAATAGTGTCCTACTCAATTCTATTTAATTCTATTTTAATCAATTCTATTCTATTCTATTCTATTCTATTCTATTCTATTCTATTCTATTCTATTCTATTCTATTCTATTCTATTCTATTCTATTCTATTTAGTGTATGCTCAAATCCTGTACCTACCTACTACTCTTACCTCTGTGCCTCCACTGTATTTCTACACTGTCACCTCTGACAGAACCTGACAAGTTGTCTCCATCCATGTAGCTTATTATTAACTCTGATATTAACTGCCTTGTTATATCTTGTAATTTGATGCATAAATCAGCCTAATGCATAAGCATGAAATACTATATTAATATGCATTGTGGAGCAGCACATCAAATGTTTTGAAATGAATATAAAAATATGCAAAGACAAATTAAGATCATATATAAAGGAAAAGACAAGGAGACAAATGAGAGGCTGACCCCTTTCCAAACAAGAAACAATCGCATAAGGCCAGTAGCCAATGAACCCACTGTGTTACCATCTGTATGTATCTCTCTTACTCTGTTACTCGCTTTTAAGCACGAATGGGTTAGATTTATCTGCTCTGTTTTCAACCATAAATCAGGTTGTAGTTCACACCTGAAACAGAAGACACCTCATTATGAGCAGCCTCTGCCCCTAAGCTGCAACCTTAGACGTGTTTTACAGAGACCTACTGTAAAATAATAAAGGACCACAGATGGTACGGGGGATTCAAAGATCATGCAGGACAGGCCTTCCTGTTGCATTCAGGAGATGCAGATGTATTCCCTGTGGTGTTATAAATGCAGTTTGATGCTTTGCTTTGGGGGTCTCTTTTGAGCATTTCGCTGCAGACCCATTGTGTAACAGTGTGATGTAATCTGTCCATGAATAAGAGTTCACAGGGGAGGATGAGCAAGAGAGAAAGCAGTGGCAGAATCTGTGTCAGTGATTCACCTGATTGTTATGTAGGTTTACATCATGTACATCCTCCTACATCTTTAGTCTCTGGTGTTTCACAAAGCGTGTTTCTAAAATTCTTTGCTTATGTATATTTTTAGATTTCTTTGTGCAGTTGCTGTGCGTGGATCCTTGAAGCAGCCAATTATGTTTGCTTTGCAGAAATCCATATCTTTTTATACCTTGCTATGTATTTTTTATAGTCTAATTGTAGCCTAGTCACTTTGAGAGTATTACAAACATACATCCAGACTGTTTGTTTTTGTGCTTCTGAGAGCCGTCTGTGTGTGTGTGTGTGTATCTGTGCGTGTGTTTCACAGGAGTTTGCCGTGTTGACTAAGGAGCTGAACGTTTGCCGGGAGCAGCTTCTTGAAAGGGAGGAGGAAATTGCTGAGCTCAAGGCGGAGAGAAACAACACACGTGTAAGATGTTTAGCGGCCATTTTGCCCATTAGCACTGTAGCAGCCTCTGACTTCTCCCTTTCACTCCATGGTGGTTGTGTGGGCGTTTTCATTTGCTTCTGTTTTCTAATTATCTTTTCCTTAGTCCATTCACAATCTCTGAGTCTGTAATGCTTTATTTTTGTTTCTTCATAGCCCTTAAACTGTTCACATTTTCTCACATTACAACCACAAATGTGAATGTATTCCATTGGGATTATATGCAATAGACCAACACAAGCTAAAACCAGATGGCGAAGTGAAAGAAAATATAGCATGTTTTGTTTATTTATTAACAATGTGAAATGTTTTACCTTTTATATTTAGCCTATTTGACTTCATGTAAACAATCTTTTACTGCAGTTCCAGCTGCAAATCTATGTGGGCTATACGACTACCTGCTTTTCATATCTAAAGACTTTTTCACCCATTTTTTTTTTCTAAATAGCTTTGCCTCAGTCAGGATGGATTTAGAGCTTTTTTGGACATCAATATTCAGCCCAAAAAACTCAATTAGCTTTAGAACTTGACAACCTACCATGTTGTTTAGGTACAACATGTTTAGGTTGATAATATTAATCAAAGCAAAAAAACAAAACAAAAAAGAACATAGGCCCAGAGACAGGGAATATGTGCACACACTGGGAGCCTTTCTGTTACTATATAGAAATGATCACTAGCTAAAGTCAAGTCAAAACCAACACAAAAATAAGAATTAGGCCAGAGATCTAGACTAGACTAGAAAACAACTAAAAGAAAGATGAACGAACCAAAACTGATACGGGCAAATTCTCCAAATGACCGTATCTCCAAATAACAGAATGTGGCAATACTGCCACATTTTACTTAGAAAAGTAAAATCAGGCTTCAGGAAAAACCAAAAAAAATTTTTTTTTCTAAGTGAAAAGAAGAAAAACGAACTTACAAAAGCAAATCAAAAAAAATTTTTTCACGTTGGTTAGTTAGAAGATAAATCTCTGCATTGATATGAACTGATCAACTATATTTTCCTCTCAGTTTGAGGATTTGCATAATGTCCGAATACTTTAGCTTTAATCCTCTCTGACCTAAACACTTTATCCACATATTTTCTGGCCCCTAAATGGATTATGTCAAACTTCAACCAGAACTTTGTCGTGCACAGCTTTTAATTTGCTTTTCAATGCTATAGTTTTTCCACATAATAGGAGGATCTCTTGGCTTCTCCCTTTGCCTTGAGTTTGATTTTAGATGGACAATCATGTCTTTGTGGGTTTACATTGGTGCAAAACTCTTATTTGAAAGTAAATGGCACCAAGTTTATTTCATCCAGTCAATAAGTTGTGCGCTTCCCTTCATTATAACCAGCAATGGAACTTTGTATTAGATATTTGATTAAATATTCATTTTTCAAACCTTTTGAAATGTATAAAACGTTTTTTTTTCCTGGTACAATTAATAGTTTTATTCAGCACCACTGTAGACGTTTTGCAGACACAATGCTTTTGAAAAAGTAGTCGTTTTGATTAAAAAGTTGTAACTATGACCTTTAATATGAGGGATTTAACAGAGCTTTGTGAGATTTTCAAAGCCTAGAAAATAGTTTTTAATCCAAACCATGCTCTAAAGCTCTCTACAAATTTCTTATTGATGTGTCTGCTAGGTTTCTTGGTCTTCTGATTTTGTTTTTGTTCTCAAGAATCCATAAGCAAACATCTGAGGTCAGAAACAGATCAGTAATATTTGAACTGAGAATAGATCTATGCACAAGTGGTCACAATGTACCTAACACAACCTGGATTTTATTTAGGAGAATCATATTAACAGAATTAAGGCATGGCAAAAAAAGTATTGGGTGAAAATGTTTGTAAGACATACTATCTAATCACAGGTCTCTCAAATGTAACCTACTAAATAATACTGTGGTAATATGTTAAACTGGTTTTTAGAATAAACATTTTTGCAAAGCGCTGCACCTCCTCATATTCTTGCAACATTTCCTGGTTGTCACTTTTCATCTTTCCTCCTTTGCTATATGCTCCTCCCTGCAGCTATTGCTTGAGCACCTGGAGTGTCTGGTGTCCCGCCACGAACGCAGTCTGAGGATGACAGTGGTGAAGAGGCAAGCCCAGTCCCCTGCAGGGGTGTCCAGTGAGGTGGAAGTCCTCAAGGCTTTAAAATCCCTGTTTGAGCACCACAAAGCCTTGGACGAGAAGGTGGGTCAACGCAGCAATGAAATGTATTTGATATTATACCAACTTCCAGCAAATCATCCAGGCTTACCCTACTTTCCTTCCTGCTCTCATTAAAGTTAGTGTGGAAAATGCACCAAAGGACCGTGTGCTGCCTGACCTAAAATAAAGCATCATCTAATAGTCTGTAACAAGTTAGCAAAAGTTGGAAAGAATGTAGCCATAGAGCAAAGCATGAATGTGAAAGAAACCAAAAAATATAGACGTATGTTTAATTTAAAGAAACGTGAAAACAAATAGTACTCTCCCCTTAGTTCTTATACCCTCTCTCTTTCATCTACCTTTCCATCCTGAGTCCATAGTATTCGATTTTACTTCCTAAATCATTTTCAATAAAGTTTCATACATAACTATCAAGAGGAACCTTATGGCGATAGTCATAATGGTTTTCTTGTGAAAGCAAAGCTACTAGTATATTATCTATCTCAGGGATATCTATTACATGAGCCAGTTGGCAAAACAGAACACACAAAAAAAAGTTGGACTTTTTTAAGAGAGGCCACCTGTTTAGATAAATGTTTAAAAAAAAAATTCTGCTTTCATTTCTATGTTGATCTGAAAGTTAAGGAACTTTAAATAGGTGTTTGATGATTTTCTGTGTACCTGTAATATAAATGATATGTCAGAGACATACAGTATATTACCCCTCGCTCTCTTCAAAACAAGACCGTCAAAAGAACATGGTCGTTAAAAAGCATATTTTACTTCCACACTGAAAATTTTTGCTAAGATAAGAGTAGATATGTTGCCATAGCTAAGATAGATGTTAATAAATATTTCTTAAAATGCTTTCTTTGTAATGATTGTAAACAGATCAAACCATGAGATTAGATTATATGGTATGAAAACCACATTATCACACTCTGCGTTTATAGTAAGAAACATTATATATATGAATAGTGTGCAGATTAGCGTCCCTCCCAAGGGTGAACAAATTAGTTGTTCATTCAAAGCCTATCTTAATCTACCGGTTATAGAGGCTCTATAATCAAATATCTGTATTAGCATTGTTATTTGTTCATTATAGAATAGGAAATACTATAAATAGTCAATATTTTGCATCTGGTAAGACTTGTATTTTACTGTTTCTGTTCAGGCAACTTAAAAATGTCACTTTAATAGCTTGAATCTACCTTAATTGTTCTCAAGTTCTGGGAAATCTAGAAACACTTTGGCATAAATGTGTGTTTTGTTATTTTTTTTATATTCTTAACATTTCTTGAAAGTTCCTTCTCCACCAAAACCATGAAAGTTCTTTATTTCAAGGAGTATATTTTAGTTTATTGTGTTTTTTAACCAGTCTTAACCACAGCCATGCCCTCTCTGCTGACCATTGATCTGTTTTGGCACATTTAATACCAAAGTGGTTGTCTTACCTCAATCATTGTTTGTTTTTACTCATCAGGTTCGAGAGCGGCTCCGTGTGGCCCTCGAGAGGGTGTCCATGCTAGAAGATCAACTCTCAGCATCTTCTCAAGAGGTATGCTCAAAATCAAAATTATCCTTGCATCCAAACATCTTTAGCCGCTCTAGCATGATGAAGATATTGGTATGAACCATGTGTTTGGACTTTTTGTCTCCTTCTTTTAGGTAATCTCTTTAAGAGACCAAATTAAAAGACGTCAACAAGGGGTGGACGGCGGTAAAGATGTAAGGGAGGGTTTTCTGCATGTTGGTTCCAGTTGTTTTTGTGTATGTGTTAGTTAAGTAGATCTTGGGTACCACCGTGTTTCAGTGTGATTCTCCACCCCTAAGAAATTTAAAGAAGGATCATGATTAATTGTTTTCTATTATTAATTATTGCACTTGTTTTATGTCGTATCATCCTCTGTATTTAGCGGCTCCCCAACGGTCCCTCGTCTGGGTTGGAGGATGGGGAGCTTGAAAGGCAGAGAGAAGGAGAGATAGAGCGTCAAAAAGCTGAACTGTCCCAGCTGAGGGAGAGGCTGGCCCTCATGTGTCGGCAGGTGACTGATCCTTTGTATCTATCATGGTGGCCCTCAGATTTTCTTTCAAACAAAGACGGATTTTCATCTATGTTGTAAGAGGTCACATGGTTTTAACTGAAAATCAAGTGAAATCTGCCCTAGGTTCCATTCAGTTAAAAGCAAAGACGTTTTAAATATAAACAAAAAAAAAGGGAAATGCTATTAAGAAGTAATCTTTGGGGTAACCTGAATTCAGACTTTCTAGTCACACCTTCCTAATTGCTGTCTGCCCAGTTAATTCAGGAAATCCCGCTAATAGAACTTATCTGACACCTTGAAGTAGGCTAAAAGATAATAAAAAGCAACATTTCATCCAAAGAAATTTAAGAACATAAATCAAGAAGCAAATTCTCTAACATCTGTCTGGAGAGGACTAAAAGTAGCTTCTGAGACTTTTGGACTGCAGCAGGTCATTCAAATTTAGCACTCAAACAGAGTTGTGTTTCATGATGCCATGGACAGCAGCACTGGTTAAAGTTTATGAGCAATACATGGTTTATGTAACAAAGTACAGAATCAGATTACAGTAGATTAACAGAAATTATTGGTAATCTTAAAATTGCATCCATATGTTGACATGTCAAGATATGTCAGCCTCAGTTATTAAAGATGTATAAAAACAATTCTGAGTTTTTTTTTATTGCAGTAACATGATCTCACAATAATTAATACGGTGCACTACAGTAAGTAAGTAAGATATGGAATTTTTTCCTCCCTCACAAAATTTGTCTCTGTTTTGGTAAGGTAAACTTGGATCTTTGTCCAACTTTGTGGAAAACTTTTCATGTAGAATATACAGATTTTCCCAAAACAGAAAACATACCCTCCCTCTAGTGGCAAATTACACTATTGCAGCTACATCAAAGAGCACCAACATTATTGAAAAACAGCCAAAGAAGCATTTTAACCTGATCAATGACAATCTTTGTTTAGCAACAAATTCTGATTGATATGCTGTAACTACTTTAGTACAAAAACCAAACCATTTCATGAGGTAAAGAAAGGGACTCATGCATTATTCCTTCAGTTTGAAAACCTAATACTGGGACAGAAATAAGTGTAGTCTGCAGGTTTAATTTGTGTGGGTTTTTTTTTTTTTTTGTCTATCTGTTTCACATTAGGTTGGAGAAATAGAGGAACAGCTTGCAGCCGCCAGGAGGGAGGTGACGAAGACTGAGGAGGCCAATCAGAAACTCCAAAGGGAAGTGAAAGAGGTTTGTTGGACCAATCTGTCTCTTCCTTGCCAAGACCCTAAGCTATCTCAGTACCTGGGGTTTTGGGGGGTAGATTCAAACTCTGTGGGGATAAGTGCTAATAATAAAATATGTTAGTCTGGGGTTGGATGAGTAGAAAATAAAGACCTGTTTCAAAAATGACATCTTCTTTTAGATTGCTGCTATTTTAGTGCTCTAATAAATGCAAATGCAAGAAGGAATGGTGACACTGCAGCATTTAAAAAGGCTGCCTTCGCAGATCAAAATGCATACTTTTTTCTTTTTTTATAAATTCTAATTTTTTTTTTACTGCAAAATAACATGTGGTTTCTTAAAATAACTGGAACTGTTGCCTTTTATAGGCTCTTTGCCAAAGAGAAGACATGGAAGAGAGAATAACAACACTAGAGCGAAGGTAATCTTTGATCTTTTTTGATCTGTTGTAAGAAATCATCTGGACCATTTAATTTTATGAAGCAGACATCTATATACATTGCATTTCAAAAGTAAAAAATGCAAATTCAAAAGGCCACTCCTCTGATGTAGGTCTTAACCCATGCTTGTCATAAACTGGACAGATTGACCCAGTATTCAAGATGAGACAGTCACTGGGAAAGTTCAAAACGTTTATTAACACAAAAACATAACTGAAGCAGAAGCGCAGAGATGTGGATCTGCGTACCACAGCGGCTGCAGGGGGGGCAGGGCGCGGCCCGATCACTGACACTCTGGTTTAAAAGTTCAGTCCATCCTCTCTGGGAAAGGCAGGATTCAGCAGATCGACTGTCAAACGAGCTGCTGCGCAGAGTGTCCCCGAAGCACCAACCTCAGTGAGCAGGCATCAAACCGATCCAGGTCAGGAAAACAGATCAGACAGGAACAGTTCTGGAATCCAGGAGTCCGCAGCCCAGTCAGGGCTTTCGATCCACACAGGAAAAGACAGATCCAGGGTTCCAGGAATCCATAAAGCGTTCAGGCAGGTTCCATGCACCGATCAACGACCTCAGACAGAAACGCACAGATGCAGACAGGCAGGCTCAGTGGTTGAGGGACAGAGACAAGACATTGTTCCAGGATAACAGTAGAAACTTTAAACTGGTCTCCACCTAGGAGCCTGGCTTAGGGACTTAAACGTGTACTCCACCTAGGAGCCAGGACACGATCAGGAGACAAGACAAAAACTAAAAACGTCTTAACCCACTGGCCTCCGGGGATGGAGACATGAACCTTAAAATGACTAAAACCAAAGAAAACAAACAAACAACAAACAATGATCTGGCCCTGATAGCTGGACTGAGTCGAATATTAATGAAAAGACACAGGTGAATAAGATGAAGAATGATTAGGAACCAGGCAGAGTTAGGCAGGTGAATGAAGTTAACAATTGACAATGCTAGGCTATTTCAAGATCTTAATATTTTTCTCAGTGAAACTGTACTTTTATTGATCTAGATGTAAATTTTACTAACTGAATTATGTAATAAATACAAGTAAATGGAACAATCCCTGTAAATTATAGGCTATCTATCAGAAACAAAGGTTGTTAAGTAAAATAGGCATATTCAAATTTCATAACAGTATCATCCATTTTTACTTTAAAAAACATTTTAATCTAAAAAAAAAAAACAATCACAGAGGAGGGCATCATTTTTTCTCACAAGAAGACAGTTTTGTCATGAAACACTAACTACCACTTTGGACCCATGAGGAACCAGCACTTATCAGAAATAGCTGCTGCTCCTTCAGGCTTATTGATAGTTTCTTAGTAGTCTCAGATGAATTCCCAACTTTTGGAGAAATGTACTGTTTATTTCACATAAGCATCTTATTTAATGCAAACAAAGTGTAAATTACAATTTTTTTTATGGCAGATTTGAGCTCCTTAAGAAGAGTGAATCAAAAGTTGTTCCAGCATAGTAGATTGTGCACACTTTTGCAGTTCTTGCTCCATATTTGCTCATATTTAAACAGTATGGGGAGTTATAATAACTCTAGTATGTCCTTTATATTAGGACTGCTCCAGTTTGTTGTAGTGCTTGAATATAGCTGATAATGTCTGCATTAGAGCTGAGTTTATGATATATTTGAGAAGACTTTATTATTCATAATTTAATTTTCTATATGAGAGTTCCTTTTATTGTCACATTACAGAACGTGAAAACATCTACTGTGCTAACTAGACATACCTTATAGTATTTGTACCTTAAATAATAAAACAAAAACACTATCTCCTGTTCCTGCATAAATGTTTCCAGCTTTGGAAACATTTGCCTTTCAGTTGCTTTTGGTTGTAAATGTATTTTTTAGCAGACTTATTGTAGTTTATGCCTTAAAATATGTTATAAACTGAACATCCCAGCTTCTCCTCCTCCAGTACACGTTTGTTTGTATTGCCTGCAGGTATCTTAGTGCCCAGAGGGAGGCGACCTCTCTCCATGACATCAAAGACAAGCTGGAGAATGAGCTGGCCAGCAAGGACTCCCTTTACAGACAAGTACATTTTTCTATAATACTCTGACATAGAAAAGTGGTAAAAAAAAAAATCTCATTGGGACTTTGTGTTATAGCTGATATTAAAATTGATCTCTATGGGTATTTTCCTGGTGAAGAGCTCATAAGTTTGAGTTTTCTTTTCTGGGGCTAGAGTGAAGAGAAGAACAGGCAGCTGCAGGAGCGTCTGGATGAGGCCAAGCAGAAGCTCCAGCAGACCCTGCAGAGGGCAGAAACGCTGCCTGAAATCGAGGCACAGCTTGCTCAGAGAGTTGCAGCTCTCAATAAGGTAATCTATGCATGTGGTGTCATATTTTTTTACCACAAACTGCAGCCGTTTAAAATCTCACCAAACTCTCTTCAACCCATCATCTGCACATGGAAGTTTTTGTGATTTTTGGGCGGCTCTTTACTGTACAGAACAAATTTCACCCAAGGGAGACATGAATAAATCTTAAATCTCCATCATCATGCACTCCTCTTCTGTGAAGTCTGACCTTTACTGAAGTGTGGCAAAAGGAAATCTTTTGGCGTCAGAAAGACATTAAAGCCTCTGATCGCAGTTTTTCCAAAAGTAACACAGAAAATATATGGAAGAAGGTGCTCAGGTTAGATAAGAGAGAAAGATAACGTCTCAGACTTTATGCAAAAGACCATGTGCAGCATAAAACTGACACCATACCATCAGCACGGTGAAACTTGGTAGTGGGACTATCATGCGGTGGTGGTATTTTTATTTCAGTTGCCACAAGAAAGTGGGTAGAAGAGGAAGGGAAGACAGGTTATCTTCTTTCCAGGGAAACCTGGGAAGAAAACCAATCAGAAGAAGCAAACAACTAGAGATCGGGATGAAAGTTTACCTGCAAGCAGGACAACAACCCCAATACTTGAGCGAGAGTCACAATTGAACGCTTGTAATATTGTTGTGTCAGAATGGCTTAAAGTCCAGAACTGGATTCTAATTAAAATTTAATCAGAATTTGAAGTCGTTATACAATCATAGCAAACTCTACCTCAACTCTACTGTAATTCTCTCACTGTTATTCCTCAGGGGCAAGTTTTTTTTTTTTATTTAATACAAAGGTACAAGATACTTAAACCAAAATGTAAGGGTCTGATGATGGATACTATAAAGGTATTTGTTTCTGTCTGCTCCCAATATAATACTGCAATAATTTAGAAATATGACTTGTTTTCAGGCAGAAGAGCGGCATGGAAACTTTGAGGAGAGACTACGGCAAATGGAGGCCCAACTTGAGGAGAAAAATCAAGAACTACAAAGGGTGACATAGTTTTTCTTTTTTCTTCTGTCTCATCTATTTTAATTTTTTTTTCTTGTAATGATAACTTCTCTTATAACTTGATTTTAGGCGAGACAACGGGAGAAGATGAACGACGAACACAACAAGCGCCTCTCAGATACGGTGGATAAGCTTTTGTCCGAGTCCAATGAGAGGCTTCAGCTCCACCTCAAAGAAAGAATGGCTGCACTGGAAGAGAAGGTGAGAGGAAATCTGTTGAGAGATAAATTATTTTTAAGAAAAGGAACAATTAGAAGAACAATTCTGTCCTTGCTTGTACCTTCAGAATGCTCTTTCTGAGGAACTGGCCAACATGAAAAAAATTCAAGATGATCTTCTTGCTAACAAGGTGCGCTAACAAGATCTTCTATTTTTTTTGGCACATATGCAAACTGTAAAATGCATGTAAAAAAAAAAAAAGTTGATTATTATCCTATATTCTTCCCCTTAGGATCAACTCCTTGCTGAGCTTGAACGAGTCCAACTGGAGCTGGATCAGCTAAGAGGCCGACCTGGCTCCTCTTATTCCAGGTTAGCCACCACGGACATTTAACTGAAGGGTTTTTTGAGAGTAACAGACTAAAATAATAGATTTGATGAGAAATATTTCACCCCCAACCATAATATCTGCTACCTTTCTTCACTAAGCCTTTAGTACTTTCATGAAAAGAACTTTAAACTCTCCTGGTACTAAATTTGCTGTATAAATAAACTTTCAGTTCTTTAATAATATCTTTCATGCTGTACCTAGAAAAGCACTGATCTGGCGAGATATTCCGCAATTAAAATACTTTATTTAGAGGTTTAGGTTTGTTTGGTTAGATAATTATAGGCACGTATCATTAACATAAATTTCATATTAACTCTATGCTTGTTTTCCAACAATTCTTTGTTCAAGTTGGAATGGTTCGTTAATTAAAAATTATGATTCACTTATATTTAGTAACATTTCAATTTTGCAAGTAATAAAGAAGTGACAGGCTTTCTGTTGATAAGCGAACCCTTGGATGCTTGACCACACATCATTTAAAATAGTTGGTTTTCAGATACATTCTGTGCTGTCTGTAAATTGACATTAGGAGTGAGGTCTGGGCCATTCAAGAAGTTTAACGCTAGTCTCTGTAATCTATTCCAACCTATTTGGGATTATTGCTACTATCTGTTGAATGGTTAAAACTTCTCTAAAACTCCCAACCTCTTAGCTTCTCTGTCCCTATTTCTCTTCAAGCACCATGTTGGTCTGTAGTCTTCCTAGTTTTCAAAGTATTGCTAGAACTTTCCCATAATTACTTTTTGTCCTCAAGGCCAAACAGCTCGATCTCAGTGTTGTCCAACCATAAAGCCCTTTGCCAGGAGGTACTTGTTTGTGAAAGTATAAATTTAAGAGGTGGAGCTTTTTTCTTTCTCGACACCATCAGAGTCCAGGTTCTTAAAAAAAACAGCTTCACTTTGTCCAAAAACACTAGATGAACTGTAGTTTCGAGGATATGAACAAAGTCAATCCGTAATGCTACAAGGTTTTGTTCTTAAACATTTTTTTATTAAGGCTGATCTATTTTCTTAGATGGTTAAATAACTGATCGCTGTAATACAGCTAAGAACTAGGATTTGCAGGAAACCAATCATTTTAATAAAAATGTTCTGCCTCCATCAAGAATGGTGGTCAAATATCCAACCAAACCATGATCCGAAGCTTACTCATGGCTACAAAAAGGGCCAAAGTTTGGTGCAGCTTGCTGAGAATCTTGAATTAAACATTGGTTTTGATGCAAAGATGAGTTGAAATATCTGAATCTGTAAAATCTGAAAAATGAAACAGGTTACCTTACACAGAAAGCCAACAATATTTTCTAAGTTTGAGGTGTAACACTTGTTCTCGTCTGCATATCAAAAACTTTTGCAATAGGTAGTTTTGGTCTTTTGCCAAAAAAAATCAATCTGTATTACTTTTATTTCCATGATCACTGGATGTAAACCAATAGACTGTATATTACGTTGCATTCACTTTATGTAATCTTCCTGTAAATCAAAGTCATGTTGTCATTTCAATAAGTGTTGCATAACAAATGAATTCTGGATCTCATCATAGGGCGGGCAGCGTGAGCTCACTTCCCTCCACCCTTTTTCGAAGATCTCTTCCAGGGAGTGCCTCGGAGCTGCGGTACCCTCAGGGTGGGGGCTCACTCCCTTCCGGCTACAGCAACTCCTCCAGCGGTGTGGTGGTCAGGCGGGCCCATCGCGGCCGCTGGGGGCCTGCCAGGGACGATGGTGGCAAGGTGATCATCTCACGCTCATACAGTGGAGCTTTTTATAAAGACATAGTCACAAATTGTAATGAGAAAAACTCTGTGTTTTATTAGTATGGAGAGTGGGACAGTGGCAACATGTTGCCTCCCGGGTTTGAGGGTGGTGTTGAAGGTGCCTGCTCTGATGATGAAGAGGACAGAGAGACTTTGTTTGGATCTGAGCTGCTCTCTCCTAGCGGACAGACGGATGTTCAGACTTTGGCCATAATGCTACAGGAGCAGCTGGAGGCCATAAATAAGGAGATCAAGTAAGCATCAGACTTGCAAAATACTAACAAGACCTTTCTGTAAAATCACTAAAATAAACTGCATAGAGTTAATATTTTAGAAAACAGTATATTATATATATATTTTTCTATTTTAAAGTACATTATTGTTTAATTAGGATAGAATGTATTCTAAAACAAGCCTAAAACAAGCTTACATGTTTAAATAAATATTGTGACATCAGTAATGGTAATTAGGTTGGTTTATTTATTTACTTTTTTATATTTTTAATAAGATTCCTTGCTTTGATGCATTCTTTAGTGATCTTTTTAATGCCATGCTGGTACTGAAACCTTAAGAGCTGGTTCATGTTTTCAACTTAGATTTTTAGGTTTGTAGGATGTTTTTTGATTTTTTTTTCAGCAAAACAAATGCCTAACCACTAATATTGGGATAAAATATATAAACACGTGAGACCAAAACCCTTGGAACTTAATTTCTATTCATTGCTTGAGAATCTGAGACAAAAACTGTAAAAAAAAAAATAAGGCTGAATTCAAGCTCCATTCCTGTGCCTCCTGTAATTTTAATCAGGGTAAAATTAGATGCCTTTTTTTCTCTACTGTTAAATAATGTATATTTTATGAATTCCTTCAGTGGAAAATCATTGTCTGTGTTTATATAGTCAGTTTACATTTGTTTTAAAAAAAGTACAACATTATACTGTGTCTATAAAGGGACTTACGTGAAACCCAGAATGTATTTGGAGCCCCAAACACTCAGTGTTTCAGGAGTTTGTCACTTCTTTTGTCCAAGGCTTATTCAGGAGGAGAAGGAAAGCACGGAGCTGAGGGCAGAGGAGATCGAGAGTCGGGTCAGCAGCGTGGCTCTTGATGCCTCACCGCTTCCTCCATCCTCACTGGGAGGACGGGACAGCATGGGAAGAGGATATATGACCCCCTCACTGACATCCTCAACGTTGGCATCTCCTTCACCTCCCAGTTCTGGTCATTCCACCCCCCGCCTCCCTCACTCCCCTGCCAGAGAGACTGAAAGACAGGTACTGACTTCCAGCTAAAGCAGAGGCTGAACTCTGGTATCAAACCGAGGGAATCTATTTAAGTCTAAAAAATATCTTAATATGCAGAATAGCAAAGAGGGTGAAGAATGCAGAGCACTTGCCCTCATCGACTCGACCCCTCCGCCCGTCCCTCGAGCCCTGCGATTGGACCGAATGACTCACACTCACCCGGGAGCAGGCCTCGACGACCACCGCGAATTCCGCAGGTGCAAAAAATGAGACCCTGTGGGCAAGACTCTCCGGCATTTATCATCATTAATTTAACCTGTGTTTTGTTCTTTTCTTTTTGTTCAGTCTCTCCGCAGATGGTGCCACCACTGCAAGCCAGGATTCCCTTCACAAAACCAGCAAAAAGAAAAGCATTAAGTCCTCCATTGGGCGCCTGTTTGGCAAAAAGGAAAAGGGAAGAATCGGCACACCTGGGCGAGAATCTGCATCATTGGGTCTGTGGACAATAGAAAAGCTTCTCGAACACCCAACTGTCTTTTTAATCGCTGTTATAGATATACCGAAAAAGTGAAAGTTATACAAAACAAAAATATAACTGAAAAGTATCCAGGTGGAGACAAGCTCCTCCTCTTTATCTTCAAAATGTTTTCAGTGACATTTACTTAATACTAATTAGACACATTTTTGTGAATAATATAATTTTTTGGATTTGTTTTTAAGTGTAACTAGCCCCCATAAACCCGCCTAACGACAAATTTTGATAAATGCAACGAGAGTGGTCAGTCAAAGCGTGGAGAGTGAGCAGAGGGACCCTGGTTTTAAAGCTACTAACAGGTCTTTTTAGGTGAAGGAGTTTTCCTCCCCCTCAATGTCAGAGGTTGATGGAAGCATTGTGGAGCCCAGTGGGTCACAAGCTTTTTTAGCTTAAGCTGTTTGCTTCAAGGTGCTGACCTAATGATACCCTTAGCGGGTGCAGTATGGGCTTGACACAGGGGAAACGATAAACAACAGTGATAGATGGATGATGTAATGAAAACCAAAACACAGACATGGCAGTGATTGCAAGTCACACTCTGGCATCCCTTATCTTAAAAAATATTTTGAATTATAAAATAAAAGGGACTCTGACATGTAAAATAGACCTTGGGTCACACAGGCCTTCCACACAAGACAAAAGAGTTGAAACATTTTAAACAGTTGTCGTTGCAAGAGGGTTTCACTAACTTATCATTAATTAATGTAGAGTTTGTTACATACTGCTGCCTCCAACCACTTTCAATGCATAGGAAAATAAGTTCTTTGCTATATCTGACTTTCCTTTATTATGTGATTTCAGTCAATGACAGTAAAAGCTTCAGACTCTTCATCCTTGCTGGTCTGTCTGTCACAGACTGCTGAGCAAATGTCAAAATCCCTCCTATCTGAAAATATATGAATACAAATCTGGGCCGATATTGTTATCTGATATTAACATTGCCATTATGGCAGATAATCGATATCTACTGATGTCATATATAATAAATATCTCTACCCATTGAAAACCATGACCCAAAACAGCAGCTCTATAAAAATAAAAATTTCTTCAGGCCAGTTTTACTTATCGGGCTGATGCAAATATGCTTAAAAATTAAAAACGTTGACCGACACCAATATGATTGCGATATATCGTACATCCCTACTATTCATATTTCTTGGCAAGCGACCAAAGAGTGATTTGGAACTACTGCTGTTACCATAATGTCCTGAGTGACTTTCACCTAAGACAGAAAGACTATGGCTTCTGCTGAGTAAGTTGTGTTTACACCCAAATGTATGGACTGCAGTAGCCAGTATTCAACCATTTTGATGGTTTTTAGAGCAATACTGCAGAATAAAAAAAAAAATCACACTTAAATGTAAAGATATAGCATCCATTGGGGCCCTGTTCATACAGAGTATCTGCAAATAAAAGTTGGATATGTGGTGAGCTACTCTTTAAATAGTAGACATAACTAGATAGAGGATTATGTTGAAGATATGTACCCTAAAACTCTTAATATAGAGCTTTTTGAGGTTAGACTTTAAATAATCTTTATTGCCTTTCAGATTTGCATCAACATATATATATATTTGGTTGAGATTTGGTTGCAATGCCTCAGACAAAGCTCAGCAAGAAAACAATAGTATATTTTATCAGTAATGTTTTGTCTATGATGAATAATATACAAAAATAAGGATTGTAAACTCTGAAGTTTATTATCAGACACTGTCAACAAAATACCATGATGGATCAAGTGTGAACCCCTCTCCAATATCTCCTGGGGACGTTGCTCTATGGAAATCAAAGCAGACTGCACCATATTTGTTATTTAATTTAAAAGTTTTTCAATTGCAGAATCAGCATTTTAGTTCCAGGTTTGAAATCTTCACTTTCTAAAATCCTGGTGGTGCTTGAAACTGTAACCTTTGATTACTGTAGGAATATATACAGTACAGTGGACTTGAACAGTTATTTCCTCTATAGCGTCCACTCCTTCTGATGACCTTGGCTCAGCTGATCCTTTGGGCCTGGCAAAACTCGGGACGGGAACAGTAGAGAAAGATCGTCGCAGCAAAAAGAAGTGAGACCAACCATCTTTCCACACTCTTCTCATTTGTACCGCATACTAATCATTCAAGTGTCACCAAGCTGGCTTGTGGTATCACTGATTCTATAAAGGAAATGTCCTTGTAGTGGTGTGAACATCTCATGTTTAATGTTATTTATAAACAGAGACATGTGTAAGGTGAGATATGAAGAAATTAATCTCTGTTAAACCTCTGTTTTCCACTTTCTTTGCCAGGCATGACTTATTAGAAGAAGCTTGTCGTCAGGGTCTTCCGTTTGCCTCATGGGATGGCCCTACTGTTGTCACATGGCTGGAGGTAGGTATCATTCCCTGATCTGCCGAGCTACTGTACTGACATACTTTACTTTAAATGTCCTCCGATTTAATGTAATTCATTCTTCCAGAACATTGCTTGTTTGGGAAATGAGCTAACTGGCATCTCGGCGATAGTAAACCTCAAGATAAATCTGCTAATTTAAGGAAAACCAATAAAGTCTTTTCGTTCTCAGGACCATTTTTTGTAGATTTCCATTTTCCTTAGTATTAGCTTGAAATATTGGCTCTAAAAATATCAGAAGTGTTTTTAAAATAAAAAAATATAAATTATGTCAGGAGCAGACTCAAAATAATAAAAAAAAAGTTTTTACTAAATTACAAAACTGACTTAAAGCGCAGGCAGCCTTCGCTGAGTGTTTCTCTTCTGACACCTATCCAGGAGTCTTTGTCAGCTAATGCTAGATTTTTAGTCCTGTTACCTCAGATTTAAGCCTGCTTCATCTTTGCCATGACCCAGATGACTGAGAACTTACACAGGCATGTTTTACTATATGACGAAGGTTATAATTATAGATTTTAGCATTTTATATTAGGGATTGGCAGTGTTACTGTAGTGTGGCTAGGATTACTAAAGTTGGAGTCCCTCTGTGTAGACTGTAAATTATTAGCTTAACTGTAATATCTAACAGACTTGAAACAGTTTTACATTGTGCATGTTTGTGGTAAAAATTTGTTAGAACAAAACAAATCTTCTTTGCTGTGTGATCTTCTGCTCACTCACTGCCTAAATGTATCTCAGTTGTGTCTTAACATGTTTTAGAAAATAACATTTTCTGGTACATATCTTTTTTTTTTATTATTTAAACTCCTTTTTTACACCCTCCTTAATTTTATGAGTAGAACTTTTACTCTTAACCCCGACGCTTAAGAGAGATATTACTAACACAATTTTGCAGCTCTTAGATATGGTGTATTCACTGTTGAACGACATAAATTTTTTTTGCTATTTCCTCTCCAAATCCTGTCGTTCTGGTCACCAGCTAATATTTTCACTAATCTCTATGTTTTCTGTAATAAGCATTGGAAATATTGGGCAACAGAATTCTGTTTCATAAGTGTCAATTAATCCTGCAGGACCTGGTTGTGACAAGATTTCAGTTGCCCCGTTGCAAAATGAAGATTATCCCAACAACTTTCAAGCATCCTGCATAATATAGCTAATGGCTTAAAGTTAGCCACTACAGTTGAATATACTCAAAGCTGAATATTTGAATCTTTAAAAAATCGATTTAAATGAAGGAGGTTGTAACCGTCGGTTCAAGCCCCAACTCTGGCTTTTAGTCATTATGTCCTGGGGCAGTTGTGGCTACAATCTAGCTGGCCACCATCAGTGTGCTTGAATGTGTGCATGCTTGAATGACTGAATGTAGTGTAAAGCACTTTAGTCAAGTCCTGTGACTTGAAAAAGCACAATCTAAGTACAGGCCATTTACCATGCTACCAAACCTTTATGTGTAAAAATAAAAAAAGAATGCATTCTTCAAATATCTGAACCACACTAGAACAGGCAAACAATGAAAAATGTAACACATATATTTTTTATTCATAAACCCTTTGTTTTTTTGCCTAAAGAAAAAGAATAGTTTCCTACTTTTATATACTGTATTTGGGGTTTGTATGTTGTTTTTTTAAGAACAAATAATGGCTTAAAGAGTTTAAACACCCACTCTTTGTTTTCCAAGCTGTGGGTCGGGATGCCTGCGTGGTACGTGGCAGCCTGCCGTGCCAACGTGAAGAGTGGTGCTATCATGGCCAACCTGTCGGATACGGAGATTCAGAGGGAAATCGGGATCAGCAACCCTCTGCACAGGCTCAAGCTTCGTCTGGCCATCCAGGAAATGGTTTCCCTCACGAGTCCCTCAGCACCTGCCAGCACTCGTTCTGTAAGCCTTAGTGAAAAACTGTAGCAAATCTGCGCTCTGATGTGAGCAAAGGAGACTGAGTTTAGCTTCTGTTTTTGCAGTCGACCAGTAATATTTGGATGACACATGCAGAGATGGAGTCACTCGCTGCTGCCACCAAACCAGTAAGGCTTAAATCTGATGATATCTAATCAGGATTTATGATTTATATTCATTTATGTTAACAGTTTTTGTTTCACGGTGCTTATATAAGAGCACCTTTATTAACAAACCAGTTTATTGCACAGTGAGCAATTTGAATAAAGCTTTTTTTTCCTTTTTTTTTGTCTCTGATTAGGAATGTTTGGCTTCAACTTTTCCCTGCTGTTCCCTAGAAATCTGTTTTAATGCTGTGTTTTTTCCCACTAATTCTCACTCACTAACAAAGCTTTTCCTTCTTCTGCTTTCCCTTTCCATTCCATTCTGTCTTGGCACTGATTCACTGTAACAAACATAAACACACACGTGCAAAAAACATCATACTTCTACCTGGTGATCTTTCCTTTTCTTTCCAACTCTCTTTCCCTTTATTCTTTACATTCTTTTTAAACTAAAAAGGAGCAGAAGGAGTTCAGCTGGGATCAGGTGAGAATAGAATGATTTTATTTTAACAAGGCTTAAACTAACATGTTATTCCAAGGTGTCCTGTGTGTCGCAGCCTTTAGTGAATGACAATTACCCTATTAATTAAAAGTAAATTAGCTTGAGCGCTTTTACAAAATGGGGATTAACTCAGTAAAAGCATTTCATTCCCAAAATATAACACAGAAAATGAAACTTTAATGCTTGTTTTCTTTCTTTCTTGTTTTCTTTGTTTTTTTGTGCTTGAAATGCTGTTATTCAGGACATTTTTCTAGCAATACCGTGCCAGTTGAAATGGAAAATCTCATCACCTGTAAAACAACTTCTAACATTTGTGAAATTAACATTAGACTGAACCTTTTTTGAGTTGGATATATTACAATGTACCATACTGTAGAAGTTAAATGGAAATAAACAAGAAAGTGACAGAGACGAGGGTGATTTCACCAACACTTCCCCCTCTGCTTCTGATGCTGGAAAAGAATAAAACATTAAAAACAATAAAAGGGGTAATAGCCATGTCCCATAGTATTATGTGCCTAATTGTTTAATAGTAAATAAAAATATATATCTTTAAAATATAAAAATATTTTTAGGAGTAATAAAATACAAGCCAATAAAGTCACAAACTCATTAGTAAAAATGTTACATTCCTTAATAATTAAAATGTATTTTTCTCTATGAGCAGTCATGCGCCTCCTGTTGGCCATTTGGAATAATTCTAATTATTATTCCCCATGCATCTTCATTAACAAACTATTTTGATCAATAGTTTGGGCTAACAGTTTTAAAATTATTAATAATTAGTAACTTTTATTTTAAGAAAAAACTGTTGTGTTTTGTGAGAAAAAAATATTTCAGAAGCATCTGCAACTGGCAGCATCTAGGACGAAGACAAATACTGTTATCTATTTTTTATGTGTAATATAAAGTCAATGTAATGAATGCAGGTTTCCAACATCTGCCCTGGGGTGATACTCTTGATAGATGGTAGAGGTCTAAAAAATGACAAATAGAACTAAAGGAATATCGTCTTATGTTTTTTGAGGGCTGCTTTTGACACAAATTGGATGTCAGATCTGTTTAACTAGCAAGTTTTATTTTGTTCTTTGTGAGATACTTTGAAAAGCTGAAGAATAGTGAAATTTATAAATCAATCCTCTGGTCTTCCAGATTCTGGCCCATGGGGACATGAACCATGAGTGGGTTGGAAATGAATGGCTTCCCAGTCTTGGTCTACCCCAGTATCGCTCTTACTTCATGGAGTCGCTGGTCGATGCCCGTATGCTTGATCACCTCACCAAGAAGGAACTGAGAGGCCAGCTGAAGATGGTGGACAGTTTCCATAGGTGAGACACAGAAGTTGATTATCTGTTTCTTGTTTTTACTTTTCCAGCACTTCTGAATTGTGTTTTGTTGTAGTTGTGAGAAAACAGGATAAAATGTGTTATTTTCTGCATTTAGGGTGAGTCTTCACTATGGGATCATGTGCTTGAAGCGTCTCAACTATGACAGGAAAGAGTTAGAGAGGAGGAGGGAAGAAAGTCAGCATCAGAACACGGGTGAGTAGCTGCTAAATCATTTGATTTTGTTACTTTTTATGTTGAAGATGTGACAAAAAAGTCCAAAAATAAGCATGTATTTTATTGCAGAAACAAGATCTTACACTAAATGCTTAAAACAAAAACAATTAATACACTATTAATTTTATTGAATTAGTGGAAGTTAGTTAAATTGTTTGTTGTTTTTTTTTACCAACATTGTACATTTTCTCCTCTCTTAACAACTTTTTAATCATTTGCGGAGTTTCATAACTATGAATTGTCACAAGATTCTAAAGTTTGGTTTGGAGGGGAATTATTAATATCACAGAATCTTCCTGCAAAACAATGATGTTCATATGGAACCTTTAAACTTTCAAACTTTAGAACCATTAGTCTATAGAAGGTTAAACAAATTTTTATTACTGGTTGATAATTCTGCCAATAAATGTGGTGCACTTTATCAATCTCCTTATTGATGTTGCCTAACTTCTGCCCTTTTTCTATGTGCCTCTCCAGATGTGATGGTTTGGTCCAATGAGCGAGTGATGTGTTGGATGCAGTCCATCGGTCTGAAGGAGTTTGCAGACAACCTTTTAGAAAGTGGGGTGCATGGGTCCCTCTTGGCTCTCGATGACACGTTTGACTACACAGACTTGGCACTTCTTCTTCAGATACCAAATCAGAACACACAGGTACTGTGCTCTACACATAAACTACAATATTTATTGCTTATTATAAATATTTATTTATGCAACTCTACTCCAAAACCCTATTTTATTCTCAGCTGATGTCTGACTGATTTGTGTTTTCGCAGGCGAGGCAGCTCCTAGAGAAGGAGTACAATGCTCTGATCTCCATGGGAACAGAAAGGAGGCCTGATGAGGTATGACAAAGGCAACAGTCAGTGGAAAATCACTCCACATCATTGTTGCCAGTTGTAACTTTAATCTAACCCACCTGATTAGGACTCTATAGTAGAGCCGTTGTTGCACACTTGTCAAATTCTTCTGAATGACAAACGTATCAGGTGAAATGCGCCCCATAACTCTTATTTATAGGGGAAGCCAAGTTTTCGTTGTGCATATGCCACCGCCTGCACATCTTTGGCACGCAAAAGTGTTTCAGCTGTGTTTACATGGACGCTAATTGCTTAGTTACAGCATTTAAGGCTTAGCTGTCAAAAAGAGAGTGCTTTGTCAAATGCTAGTTCATTAGGAGGGTCTAATAGATGTTCTCTGCTGTGCATCCTGTGGGGTTTTTGAATCAGTACCGTTATTTTCTTTATCTACAGGATGGCACAAAAACATTTACACGCTCACCATCTTGGAGGAAGATGTTCCGGGAGAAGGACCTCCGCGGGGTCACCTCTGATTCCTCGGAAACATTACCTGCCAACTTCCGTGCCTCTGCTATTTCGACCCCCTCTGTCACACTGAGGAAGGTCCAGAGTGAAGGTGAGAAGCTGCAGCACAGCATGGTTCAGTCGTTAAGCAATGAGCTTCATTATGTACGGACACAGTTATAGGCAAATTGTTTGTTGCAAATTGTTTAGGTATTTTAATATAATATAATATAGTTAGAAAAACGAAAAATCCAAATAATGACAGAAACATATTTGCATCTCATTAGAACAAGGGTTAAGTAGAAGGTTTGCAATGCGTGTTCGAAAAGTACAGAATTTAAGAATTTTCCTGATGTGGAAAATGACTTTAAAATTATTATACCTATGGACTTCTGCCTGTCGTCTTTTATCTTTACGTGCATCCATAAAATTAAATGTTAACTACAGTATAGAGCTCTGTTAGCTAATTTCCTTCTTCTCTTTATCAGCTAACCCCGGCCCCAGAGGAGAGTCGGGTTCTGTGAGAACATACTCTTGCTAAACATAAGCACACCAGGTGAGAATTTTACCCAAAAGCAGCATGACCTGTAATCACAAATAATTCTGATAATTGTTTTACTCTAATTATTTTATTTCTGTCTTTTAGAACCCACTTGTACTTCAGTCTAAAGAAAAACAAATTTTTCAAGAAAAAAAATATATTGAAGAGCAAAAATGGACACATTAGAAGACGGCCAACAGCATTGGAGCCATCTGTCCTCAAATATTCAAAGACAGTGTGTGAATGATTTCTTAAGACAAAATAGAGTGAATGTCCATTTTCCATCAGTTTCTCTCTCTCTCTCTCTATTTCTCTCCCTGTGCGTCTCTTTCTCTCCATAGTTGTGGCATGATGATCATGTTTGAATCTGTAGAAAGTGACCATGGCCTATCGTAAATTCATTTTCATCTTCTGAGACGGCAATATTGACAATGAATTTACAGTTTTTTATGAAATTGAGAAAAGCATTACTGTTAAAGAGAAATGGCAGATTTATTATCAACTGATAGGAGAAAATACTCCTGATAACGTTCAGCTACATGAAAATGTGCTGAAGTGGAGGCTAATGTAGCACACTAATGTGTTGTGAAGCCATTGTGAAGATGAGATGCACAAATGGGAATAGGACCAATGATAAGAGTTGGGAAAGTGATTATTGAGAAACTCCTGATCCAACCAGGAAAAAAAAAAGTTTAGATTGGAAGCATTTGTGTTAATATGCATGCCAAAATCTGTCATTTCAGAGTGAACTTCATAATATCAGTCATCTAGAGATGTGAAAGCTTGGGTCAGGACTTTGTAAAACGTGTGTATTTTATTTGTATCATTTTTATGATAACTGCTATTGTATGTATGTATGTACAGTACGTATGTGTGTGTATTAAACCGTTTGTTCATTTCATACTAAGTTTTGAGACTGACTGTAATTTCATTTTCCAGTTGATAAAAGGAAATATGTTTTAAACTATGGACATTTAAGATATGCTACTTGTATGTGTACATTTTGGCAAAAAAAAGACCACATTGTGTAATGATTTAAATTCATATAACTGGAGAGTAGTGACAATAATTGAACATAGTATGATGACAATAATGAACATGATTGTAAAAGCTGTAATTAAAAAACATACCTGTAACTTTGCCGATTTTGTAGTTTTTGCCCTACAATGACTAATGAAGCAGTGCAAATTTCCTTCCTAACTATCTTGTGCTGAAAGCTGCATGGCTATTGGAGGAAGCAGGGCATAATAAAATGCAAATTTTACCATAGGGAGCCTGATTTAACATAATGTTAGATTTAACATCTGACCTGATGCTAGTTCAAACTGATTTTCACTTTGAATGACAGATCTTTATTTTACATAGCAGTACAGGTGGATTTACATTCTATTTATGATAAACACATAAGTAATGTGAATTTTGAGATGTTTGTTAAGGCAAAATCCACTTTTATAGCTTTTAACTATTAATTATTTGTCAAAATAATGATTGAGCGTTGTCAATTCTGCTTCCGGAGCAAGTGACACTCCCTGTCCTGGAAAGAAAAGGGGCAATGAAATAACATAGGGCTTTCATAGCCCCCTCCCCGCAAGGAAGAACCTCCCTGAATCTACCAGCCCAGTAAACAGCAAATCAACTTTCTCCAATCTGCAGGGATGACGTAAATCAAACCATGATTATTTCTGCGCAAAGTTGGAAGGAAATGGACCCTTAGCAGCTAATCTGCACGGTGACAGCAACTGTTTTTTTTTGGCTAAGTTGTGAAATGTGTTTTTTACTCGGGAGAGTTCTCAGACTTGTTCTGCAGTCCTACAGAGGAGCCTAATTGCTAGAAGGGGCGATTTCATGAAACGTGCGGCAGAGCCAATAAAAATTGATACAATAAATGTCTTTCTTCCTGGTTTGAAAACAAAAATATTTAATAGTCAAATACTCCATAATATAAATGCCTTTAGTAGACCATTTAATTTGCATAACACAGAATAAATTACTGCTTTATTTTGCCTAGACAGCCCTGACTCCTACAGGGTAGAATGCATTTGCATTAACAACCAACACAAACAAGTAAAACTATATAAAAAAAGAGGGAGATTAATAAGAAAACATTATAGGCTTCATGCTGGATTTTATAACTTTTTTTTATACTTATATTAAATCTTGAATAAAATTCTTAATTTTAAAGTATTATTTGCTGAAGGGTATTAGTTTTTTTTTTTTTTATATAAAATATGGATGGGTTGGTTATCTTCAAGATATCAGTTTAGGAGGTAAGCCTTAAGATTAAATGAAAAGAAAATATTTATACTTGTCACTTGTCACCAAAATTACTAAAAAATGTGTAGAAAATGGTAAAAACTGAGCCACATAGGGCAAACACAACAATATTAAAGTATATCCCTTAAACTTAACTGACACTTCATATGTGTACTCATCTAGTGAAGAAAAATCAGGAGGTATGCTGTTTGAAATGTAGATCCCTGGCACACTGCAGTGGGATCTAAAAGCACAACTTCTTTTTTGTATTACCAAAGCTGGCTGTAATTTCCCACAGTGGCAGATGACCTCTATTAACAAAAGCCCACAAATTTTGGAAAGATTCGATAAGACATGCTCATGCACATGCACAAAATGCTGCAGCAAGAGTTCTGAAGAAAATTAATAAGAGAGATCATATCTCTCCTATCCTTGCTTCTCCTCATTGGCTTCCTGTTAGATCCAGAGTAGAATTTAAAACCCTTCTTCTCACATATAAAGCTTTAAATGGCCAAGATTCATCTTACATCAGCGATATGAAGTTCGTTATATTCCTAACAGAGCACTTTGCTCTCAATCTGCAGGTTTTCTAGTGGTTCCTAGAATTTCTAGAAGCAGAACGGGAGGCAGATCTTTTAGTTATCAGGCTCCTCTCCTGTGGAACCAACTACCAGTTTTAGTCCATGAGGCAAACACCCTGTCTACTTTTAAGGGTAGGCTTAAAACTTTCCATTTTGATGAAGCTTATAGTTAGAGGGGCTCAGGTTGCAGCGCTATCTCTGTAACTATGCTGTTATAGGCTTAGACTGCTGAAGGACATAGGGACCCCTTTTTCATCATTCTGATTAATTCTATCTCTATTCTCCTATTCTGCAGAATTTGTTAGTCTAATCTCTAACTTTATGCTCTCTATGCTTTTTCTCATAGTAGCTTCATCTGATCTGTTCCTGTTTGACTGTGACACCATCCTAGAGAGAATTATCAGCTGTGCTGCTGCCATCAACACCTTTGTTTATAGATGTTCAAGCTTGGTCTGTCCTAAGTGTAGTCCTGTTTATCTGACTGTGACTGGCTGGATGTGCTCTCTTCATTCTCTGACGTGGTGCTGGCTCTGAGCTCGTTCGACTGGCTGTGGATGGGGCTGCCTGTGGAGCTGGTTTACAGTTGCCTTTGTGTCTCTGCTTCTTTTGCTATCTCTGCCCCTCTTTCCCAAACCCCCGTCAGCCTCCACAGATGGCTGCTCCCACTGAGCCTGGTTCTGTTGGAGGTTTCTTTCTGTTGAAAGGGAGTTTTTCCTCTCCACTGTTCCTACAAACATGCTTGGTGTGAGAGATTGCCTTAAAGTCAATGAGTCGAGGCAATCTGCTGGTTTTCGGTACATAGAAGACTCTAAATCAGTTTGACTGCATGATCTGGTTAAAATGTAAAGTGCCTTGAGATGATATGTGTAGTGATTTGGCACTATAAATAAACTAAAGTGAAATGAATTTAGCTCAGACACAATAAATAAAAACTATCTGATGAATCCTCTTGCTGCGGCTAAACAGGAGGAAGTATACTGAAGAATTGGTCAATGATTTAGAGCTGTCCCCAAACATTAGCAGATAGGTGGTACTGACAATCATTATAAAAGAAATCTTTTCGTATACAGGTTAACTTTATTCTCACAAACAACACCAATGGTCACCTCGCCAGTCAAACGTTTACTTCCTGCTTCAGCTTTCCGTCACACCTGTGTTGTGTCCTTATGCATAAACTGTGCATTGTCTCTGTCCTTAACACCTAGAGCCCAGTTGCCTGTGTAAATTTTCAGTCAAACAGGCTCAAATTGGAAGGCAACCAGACTTTCGCTCAGTTGGCTCACGAGCCAACAGAATTGACAGACCCTTGGTGTTGAAACATCCTCAAAAAAACTTTTTTGCGGTGAAGAGCCCAGTTTTTTCAGAACCCTATGACAAAAACTGTTTTTATAGGATTGAATTTTTTTTTATGGATGAAGAAAAGTTTTTCACACCCCCCCCTTTCTTCCACAGAGGTCATCAATGTTTTTTGCTTAGACGATAATGTGCAGAGCATGTTCATTTTTGTTAGTACCAATATATCTGCAGTATTCCTGTAAGAGGTTGTTTTGGGGCTTTTTTTTTTTTTTTTTTAAGAAGAAAACAGTCGGTTTGGGAATTACCATGGAATATTTCCTATTGACAAACACTACACCATCACCCATATATGGCAGTGTCTTCCTGTTTTAGTGTGTATGACGGTGCAGGATTTTTAAGATGCTTATGTGCTTTGAAAATGGAAGGCAACGGAAAGACTGACTGTGATTTGTTTCTCATATATATTTGTATCCTTTCTTTCTCTTTTACATAATGAAATATTTTGCATTGCAAAAATACCAAAACATTGGAAGCATCAATGATTTAAACACACTATCATAAAACAAGTAATGATGCAATGTGAAGTGTTATTTTCGATGGATGCCAGGCAGCGTTTCTTAACCATTAAGTTTACAGTCTGACGTGCATCCTCTCTCTGCTGTCTCCACAGCTGCAGTCCTGTAAACACTTTGAAATTTGTTTCAACCCACTCCTTCCTTCTCTTTCTCTCTAAAACACCAATACATCAAACAGAATAAACACCATAAAGTCCAAAACATAGCCTTCGTCACTTCTTCTAATATTCATTTGCCACCTTTTGATCCAGCCCATGACGCAGAGGGATGTGCTAGCGTGATATCTTCTTTTTTTGGTTTTGAAATGTGTTTATTTTTTCAAGTGCACGACAGCAGGGAAAGGCACGTAGGTTACGGTAAATGTGTGAATGTGACAAAAGGATTTACCTCACTGATGTGAGTTAGTTTGAGGTTTGTGGAGTCACATAGCTGTGTGTTGAGGTAACATGTAGAACATTTTAAATAAACAGTGACGCGGGAATTTTCAGAATGTATTGCATATGTTAAAGCATTTCACTTTAGGATATTTGGAAATTTTAAAACAAGATTAATAAATTTTATATTTTTATAAATTGAAATAGACATGATTTTTCAAAGTTGTTAAACAATATGACTGAACACGTGTTCCACTCTGCTCTGGATCCAAGTTTAATAGGCATATGTAAAAAGGTGTGACTCATACATTCTCTTATGAAGTTGGACCTCCTTCTCCTAACTGCTTTATAAGAGCACCAAACTTCCTTGACTTTAGAAGTTCATCACACAGACTCAAGAATTTCATATTTATTATTTATTCTTAATTTATTTTGTTTTTATTTTCAAGCTATTTATGATCAATTTTCTTCAACATTTCCTTTATTCCTAATTCAAAATGTTTTTGTTTCTTTATAACCTGTTTTTCTACCCGTTTCCCATCCTTGTTCTTATCCTGACATTTCCAATTTCCTGGTCATTTTATCTCCCTGAATCCAACCCAATCTTTGCATTCAGTAATCAGCACAGAGAGGTCCATCTCTATACAGGTATGTAAAGTATTTGCTTCTTCATTTTAGTTGTATTCAATGCTTAATATAGAAATTTGATTCTGGAACAGTAATGAGAAGATTTTTTTAATTTTCTTTTATACTAAATATGTGTATTCCTTTCCCTCCTTAATTTTTGTTGCAGAAAATCACAGGCATGGGCTGTATTTGCAGATAAACCTGGATGGGAGAGTGACTGGAAGTGATGCTCAGACCCCATATAGTGAGTAACTAAATGATTAAAACATTATATTTGTAAAAACATGATTTTTTTTTTTGCACCACTTAAAAATAATGTGAAAAAGCCTACAGAAAGAAATACTCCAAACTCAAATAAAAAAATCATTTTGAAAATAAAAAAAAAGTTTGAATACATTTATCAATAGAAAACGATCAATTATTCTCACAGTATAAGTTTAACTGAAGCAATTGTTAAAAGATTATATGTTTCCAATTTTCAAATTTATCAGACTGGCTGGGAACTTTGAATTAAAAAAAATCAAGACTTTCTTCTTTTATATAAATAAATATCTGTTAAGTACAGGAATTTTAGCTTGCCATCACACTCAGAAATAAAGAAAGAAATCTCCAATATATGAAACTGAGCAAATTTCTCTTTTCCAGGTGTGTTGCAGTTAAAATCAGTTAAACAGGGCCATGTTGTCATAAAGGGACATTCATCATCCATGTTTCTCTGCATGGATAGCATGGGAAATCTAAGGGGGCAGGTAAGATAAAAGAGAATTCAAACATGATCAATTTTTGACTCTTTTCCAGTCCTCTTTCTTTGACTTATTCAATTCAATACCATTTCATTTCAGAGAGCATATGAGGAAGCAGACTGCTCCTTCAGAGAACTCCTGCTGGCTGATGGCTACACCCGTTTCCTTAACTCACACAATGGGATCCCTTTATCCTTGGCAGCTAGAAATTCTCCTGATCGACACTCAGTTCCTTTCACAAGATTCCTACCTCTAAGGAATACTTTACCAATGGAGAATGTTTCTGAGGAATCAACAAAAGCTCAGAGGAACTTCAACATAGACTCTGAAGACCTTTTTGGGATAGGACAGGACACAATGGTCAGTCCTCAGCAATTTATGGATAAGTAAAATTTGACTGCAAAAAGAAAAATTAGGGTTGTTTGGGATTTTAACTTTGACACATGAGTTGACTTTATTTATTTTTCTTGTTGCTGTTATTATTATTTGTTTTTCAGAATGTTTCAGTGAAATTTATTTTAACTTAAGTTATTTATTTATTTAGTTTATTTTTTATTTAAATATTGTTGAAATTCTAATTTATTGAGTGAATATTTTACGTCTTTAAGTATTTTTTTTTTTAAATATTAACCATATCAATTTTTGCTTCCCAATTTCCTACTCTGGGATATTGTTTGCACAGTTCAAGCCTTTTCCTTCTCCCTCAGCCTGCAAGTACATTTTCAGTGCAAATTAATATAATCCAGAAGATCATTGTGATGTCTATTTTACCAATATACAGCTAAAATCATCACTTCTGAGCTGCTGCTCACTCATTCCCTGCACAGTAGAGGAAAAATGTCTGATGTGAAAGCAGGACTGCCCTCTAGTGGATGAAATTTTAAAGGAAAGCAAAGCAGCTCAAAGTTTGATTTTTGAGTTTCAAGCCAATCTGCATGATTGCTTTGCTTACATAGGGTAAAAACATATGATAGCTTCCTAGTTTACATAAAGAGTAGCAGCTGCATATGTCTGAGAAGTTCAATGTGTCCCATCCCACGCTTGAAGCTGTTGCAGAACTTTAGAGGTACTTTAGTGATAGCCTGCTTCATCACAGGTTCACAGAGGAGTAATATACCAGACTCTTCCTCCCAGCAGCTGTTAGACTTTATAGTCATCACTTATCCTAACAAAATCAGTTAATGTTTACAACCTTGTTGTTAATTGCACTGTTTTTCCAATTTGTAAATAGTCTGAAGTTGTTGTTTTTTTAAATTGTTAATACACACTTTGTACAGTTTTTGAATTATTCTACTTTTGAATTTGAGTATTTTATCTTTAGAAGCTGGACAACATTTTTTTTTCTACGGTTCCCACACTTTTCAGTCTTGCTTTTTATTTAACTTTTTTTTTTTTTTTTTTACCTTTTGTGTGAATGTCTCCTTTCACTTTCCTGAGGCTTAACTTGAATTTCCATATAAAGGCAAAGTAAGGTGCATTTATATTATGTTTTATTCTTGAAACTCCTTTTAGTGTCCTGAACCAGGAAGAGAAAGAGAAATCTTTAACGCAAAATTGTAAAACAAGCTCAATTTCACATTTAAGGTAAAAAATAAATGAAAATACTCTGTTCCGTAACCTCTGGATATCATGGTTTCTATTCTTTTTTCCCCCTTGGCTTTATTTTTAAAAGAACACTAAATATACAGACTTCCTTTCCCTCAAAACAACCAAGGCAATGATTATAGAGAGATTTGGCTTTTTTAGTCATTTACCAGAAAAAAATGGTTAACCTTTTGTTTGTTTGTTTGTTTGTTTGTTTGGAACAATACAAAACAAAATGTAGGTTACCCCATCAGCTTCAGCTTCATCCATACTTAGTCTTATATTTTAAAGCCTAGAGAAAGTCAAATGTTGTTGCAGACTCAAAACCCCACAATAAAATTATTAGTATTATCCAAGGGTAATGATCATAACTAGTTAATTTTTTATGTCCTCGGGATATAAAAGTACTCTTACACAGAAGCCTTTTTCTTTAGGCTACTGACAGTGAGGCTCTATGAGATAAACTGTTTTGTCTTGCACAAAATAAAATGACAAAACAGTAAAATAAACAAAAAGCAAATCTGGTGTGAACAGCAAAAATATATGCATTTATTTAGAAGAATATTAGGACCTAGCATTTTTATTCCTGCAATCTAATTTTGATGATTGATGAGCTAGGCTTGTTTTAAAACAACTGAAGAATATCAGAAAATGTCTGATATCACGGTCTGTTTTCATCATCCAGAAAAAAGACCATAGAGGAATGGTGACCCTTTTGGAAATAACTCTTATCCACCATATTGGCTAAATCAACACACCTGTTTTTGCCAGACACAAATCATTCCTTTCCATGGCCTTTGCAGCCCCCAGTTCTTTACATAAAACTATGCGACCCCTTTTGACCAATTGAAGATTCACAGAACTTTCATAGCAGACTTACCAGCAACAATAGCGCTTATGATTTTGTTAAATGCAATAATTACTCATTAAGAATACCCAAAAGAACTACAGACCTACTCAAATAAAAATAAAAAAATCATTCCTGTCTGTTTTTGTGTGTTGTGTCTTGCAAAAATAGTTATGGCTTATAGTTATAAGGCTTATTACATAGATATCAGTGGTGCAAAGAGGGACACTTCTCACTATACATTACATGAGAGATGGTAGTCACTCTGCTGCTATGAGAAAAGACATTTCTAAACTATCTTTTGAAAAACAAATAACATTGTTCATTGATCTAAATTTGTGTAATGAAAATCCCTGTAATGTTGAAAATCATCCTGCTTTTCCTTCTTAACTCATCTCCTTCTGCAAGCAAGAATCTGGACTTTATCAACCAAAAAAACTAATTTCATCTGTGCGGCCTTTAATGGCTGTTACACAAACAATTTACAGCTAGTTACTAAAGTGGTTTATATATGCAGCATTACAATAGTCTGGATACCCTTTGTTGGTCGTTCTGTGATGTAATGGAAATTCTGATGAGTTGAATTGAAACAGAAAGGAACAGTGTTAAAACTTATTTGGCAACACCAACATACAGCAAAAGGTCAGACACAACTGCCTGTAAATATTTATATATTTTTCTTTTATAATGAAATAAAAAAGTACAATTTTCAGTTGGCTAATAGTATATTTGCTAACAATAGCATACATTAATAGCATAAATTTTTCATCATATATTTTTAAGTTAACCACCCAAAGGAGACAACAGCTTTCAAGAAAATTGATAGAATAGCAATCTTGAATAAAAACATTGAGCAAATAAAGCATAAATTAAATATATTACTTCCATTGCATAGCAAACCTACATATACAAAAATCCTGTAATTAAAATAACAGACAAACTAGGTCTTTCTATACTTTTACAAAAGAGTGCTGAGAATGTGGATTTGGATCAGGACAGATCCCAGTCTTTCTTCTGAGGCAGCTTAACAACTGATTGGCTGAGTTCTGATATGGTGTAACAATCAAATATCTTGCTTGTACTTCAACCCTTAAAGTAAAAATAAATAAGACGTCATAGTTTCAAGGCACATACTTTCTCAAAGTCTTTGTCTTATAAATGTTATTTTGATACCGTTACCCTGAGAATAAAAAGTTGCTAGTATGCTAGTCTGAGCTGTTTTATGAATATATATATATATATATATATATATATATATATATATATATATATATATATATATATATTATCTCCAGATATATTTAGCTGGGTTTAGGGGATAAAATTGCAGTTAAGGAAAAAATAGAACCAACACAACATTTTCGGAGGTAATATAACTGCCCACTGTCCTTCTTAAGGTATTCAATGGAGTTTAAAAGAAGTCCCACCTGTCCTTTCACTTGTTATAAATAGCTTTTATATAACACTTCGGTGCTGTTTTTGTCTAAGGATACAAAGCCCCACTCTACCTAAACCTGTGTTACTAGCGGTTCCCTCAGATACATGTTCCCTCCTGTGTACTCTGCCATCTGGCCAGAACATAGTCCGCCAAGTAAAGTCCCATTCAGAGGGTTGCATATGCCTTCACTGGCATAAAATTCCTGATCTTGATCCCTATCCCCTTCCTCGTTCTCCTCTTCTTCAGGCTCCTCATCTTCCCATAGGGAAGTTTGAACGTGAATGTACTCAGTTCGATCTTCACATTCCGTCTCTCGGTGGTAGAAGTAGCTGAAGTTGGAAACAATGACAGGCACAGGCAGGGAGATAGTAAGAACACCGGCAATGGCGCACATAGAGCCAACCATTTTACCCCACACTGTTGCTGGGTACATATCACCGTACCCCACAGTGGTCATTGTGACTACTGCCCACCAAAAGCCGTGTGGTATACTGACAAAATCTGTTGTATGGTGGTCAGCTTCTGCGAAATAGACAGCACTAGAGAAAATTATGACTCCAATAAACAGGAAGAAGATAAGTAGGCCGAGCTCACGCATGCTGGCCTTTAGTGTCTGACCAAGGATCTGGAGCCCCTTGGAATGCCTAGACAGTTTGAAGATCCTGAAGACCCTCACCAACCTGATGACTCTGATGATGGCCAAGGATGTGGTTGGAGATGCGTCATCGTCTTTAGCGAGCTCAGTTCCAAGGGTGACAAAGTATGGCAGGATGGCGCTAAAGTCAATGATGTTCATGACATCCTTGAAGAAGGTGATCTTGCTTGGAGCACAAGAAAAGCGCATGATGAGCTCAAAGGAAAACCAGCAAATACACATGGTTTCCACCATGAAGAAGGGGTCGGTGAAAACACTTGGAGTGGGAGGCATGTTCTCAGAAGAATTCTTAACCTGGGGGTGATAATCCTAGAGAGGAACAGACAGGAGATACAGCAACAACCTGAAACATTTTCCTGTGTCCAATGAAGAACCAACTAGATTGACAAATAAACAATAACATAATACAATACCAATTAAATGACAATTAATGGCTTTAAAATCATAAATAAATCACCATAAATGGCAAAAAGTAAAAAGAGCTTAGAAAGACTTGTTTCTTAAGCAATGGATTGATTTCATGTAATGTCATTAAATTGTATGTGGCCATGTTGGTGTATGGCAAACACTAATAAATGCTAGTAAGTGCAATTCTGTGCTGCAACTCGCTATACTAAGGCCAACAAGTAAAGTAAAAGTGCTAACCTTCAGCAGAGGAAATTGCTTTAATAACGTAAACCAGCTACATTTTTATAAACCATCGACAATTTCTTGAAAATCAAGAAGAGGGGTGCCGTGAGCTGTTGAAGCTAATGAAAAGGAGGTACCTTTAGTAAGGTACATTAAATCCTCCAGGCGAAGGACGAAAAGTGGTGGGGCAAGCACTTAACAGTTTTTACTTTTTTAACCCTTTTTTACATTTCTCTCTCTTTTTAGTTAGTCTGATCCTGCAATCTGACTTTTTTCCATGAAAATTTGTCTTTAAAATATTCCATACAACAAAACTAGTCAGTCAAAAACTGCTTTACTAATCCCCTAGGAGTGTTTCACACATGACCACCACTTCTGAAATTTGATGACATCACTGAAAACAATCTGTTAGCAATGTTCATGCTAAGCTATGTCAACTAGTAAGATGTTTTCTGGTTCTGTACAAATGTCTCATGACCTACATGGGCTACCATGTAAATACACATTCATTACTAAAATATATCCAGTTCATCTAGAATTTCCCAAGAAGCTCTACTTATATTTTGTATGTTACTGATGGTTAGATTTGGTTCCTTTAACATGCTAATTATGTTTTACATTTGTCAAACTATCAGGAACTCGTTTCCCTCAGGCCACATGCTGCTCTATCTGTCAGGTTATGTATCTTCATATTTCGGCACAAGATAATATGATACTTGAAACCTCTCTTAATCACCATCAAGTCAAAAGTATGGTGATGTTTATAGCAAATTTAGAGCAATATATCTGGCAAGTTTTATATCTACACATAAAGATTTTAAAAATCCTAAACAAATCAGGATTATTGATGGTGACTTTCAGTAGCAGGTTAGGGACAGTGTTTATTACTAACGCTGGATATCTACAGTATGTGTTGATCCACTCCATGTGCCTCCCAAGTCTAAATATAGCTCCTTAAAGCTCTCTACAGAGAAACATGAGTGTCTTCCTCCACTGCGCCTCATCCATCTACACCTTTATCGGTATTCCCATCTCCCTGTGTAACACTGCCAGTGCAGTCGAGTGGGCGTACTGTCCGGACAGACAGGAGTAGGTTACAGTAGTTTCCTGGCAGAAACCGCGGCTTGGCACAGCACAGCACAGCACTCCTGGAGGAATGTGATAACATGACCCAGTGTATCGTGCTCATCCTGGGAGACCTTTCTCTCATTGGTTCAAAGCCATCAGCAAGCTTTGGCTAACCCTTGCTCATGTGTACGGTCATTTGTGACCTTTCATTAACACACTTAACTGTCCCTTCACTCGGCCTGTATTCTAGTTCCCAAGTGACACTTGCTGTACCCTTCCTGAATCCATATCAGATTTAACAGCCGGCTAAAATACTCACACCCTGAGCTTCCTGCAGACTTTCTCTGGTCCTCTTCCAGAACTATTGGCCAAAAGCTTTTCGTGTCAGTATTTTTCCTTCTAACACACCGTGGCGAATCTCCAGCAGAGAGTGTACCTGAACACCTGTTTCACATGGATTCAAGTTTCCTTTGACCTAAATAGTCAAACATATTCCGTTTAAAACACTATACCCCAATGGTTTGATATGGAGGCAATTAACCGAGCAACATTTGGCTGTTAGAGTTTCTTCGGCTCAGACACCATTGCTATGAATGTTAGATCGTGGATACAATAATGAATAGGTCAGTTAGGTGTTTAGCCAGTGAGCCTTTCTTAGAAAAGGCTCACTATGTGATTAGTACATATCTGCCAAGTTTGACTCGAGGTGTTAAAAAGGATTACTTAAATGTGATTCAACTAAATAAAAACAGAAAACAAAAGATCATATTTGTTTTGACATCTGTTACTATCAATTACTTAGTTTGGTTTGGATAGTGTTATGGTAAAATAAATCTATTTCTAAAGTTTTGTGAAAAAAGTGACAATTTTTCTGTTTGCTATTTGAAATTCAGAAAGGAATGTAGAATTTAAGTAATATGTGACATTTGAGCTTGGCAAGACTAATTATCCTGATAATTATTTGAAACTACACAGGTTTGTTTTAGTGGCATCCTTAATTTGTATTTCATTCTTATGATATTTTATATCTCCTGCTTCCATTTCTTACTGGTTTACAAACAATTTTTCACTTTTGTTTTTCTATTAAAATGTTTCTGATTATTAAATATTTTCAGAAATTAGAGCTATAGACTGACATAAACAATTTCTCATTTAGTTTAAGCAGACTATACCAATGATTGTTTTTACTGTTAAACCTTATGTAACGTTTTCTTTTAATCCATGTTTATTAGGATTCTTAATCAGAGCAAAATAACATATATATATATATATATATATATATATATATATATATATATATATATATATATATATATTATATCACATAATTATATTTTCCTTCAGTAGACTAAATAGAAAATGGCTTGTAATTGTAACCTTGCACAAGCAGGGACATTATTTGTTACAATAAAAATCAGCTGAAATTACAAAGGAAGTAAAAATTTGAGGAGGAAATCTCCAGAACTTTATATTATGTGGGTACTATATGACTTGTTTGACAATAATACTAAATGGGTGTTATAATGGGCAAATTGATCTAAAACCTAGAAATAAGAAGAAAGTATACAAAGGATGTTAAACACATGTGAAGAGATCTAAACACAGTTTTAGAGAATCTTCAGTGTATTACTACACATTTAAACTTGAAGGATACCACTATATTTTAGGATTCATCATGAGGCTTTCTAATTTTCAGTTGCTTATCTTTGGCTCACTATGAAACAGTCTATATGAAAACTTAACCTAAGTTGTTTGGTTTCTTACTCTTTCCTGTCCTGCAGGTGTAACCAAAGATAAATCCATCTTTTAAATAAGAAATGCTTAGAATTTATTATTTCTAGGCTACCTAAGTGTAAAAATAAACCAAACTCATACTTTAAACTATTCTTTTCCAAACATGTGGTAGAGAACATTTTGTTCCCAACCTCTTTCTTGAAGTCGGGCAGCGTTTCCAGGCAGAAGATGAGAATGGACAATACTATCACCATCACACTTATGATGGCAATGATACGGGCCCCCGATGAGGACTCAGGGTGCTCAAACAACATCCACAGTTTTCTCTGGACCTCATTGGTTGGCAGGGGCCTCTCTTCCTCCTTAGGAAACCCCTCGTCTTCCTTGAAGCGGTTCAAAATATCTTCTCCCAGCTCGTAAAACATCAGCTCATCCATGAAGATGTCCAGGGGTATGTTTGCAGGCCTGCGGAGCCTCCCCCCTGATTGGTAGAAGTATAGGATGGCATCAAAGCAGGCTCGGTTACGGTCCAAGAAGAGCTCGTTTCGAAGCGGGTCAAAGTAGCGGGATCTCCGCCTGGGATCCCCGAGCATGGAGTTTGGAAACTGGGCCAAGGTGCGAAGCTGGGTTTCATAGCGCATTCCTGAAACATTGATGGCCAATCTTTCACTCAGAGCCCATCCGTTCCTACACAGAGGCCCTGAACGTCGCCGCTCTTTCCTCTTCTCACTCTCATTGCTCTCCTTCTCTCCCTTCTCCTCAGTGTTGAGCTGGTTCTTCAGGTGTTTGTCTTTTTCTGTGTTCCCTTCGTTCCCTCTGACCTCTTCTTCATATCGCTCCGGGTCCCCACTTTCCATCCCTGCCTACTCAGAGAACTTAGCCAACCCCTTTCCCGAGACTTCGTAGACTAGCTGCACTTCAAAGTGGACTCGGTCTAAAACCAGATGAATAGAAGAACCATGAATTGGATTTCTTATGACAGAAGTTACAGATAGTAACAACACGTTTAGATACAGTTTCTTCAGATTTTATTTAAGAGGGAAAAATACAATAAGCAAAGTTAGGAGAGAGTTAGTGTGAAAAGAGAGTCTACTCACTATTAGGAAAAAGAGCTTCTGAAAGGCACTAATGAGAGGATGAAGAATCACATTTTACGTCTCCTGCTGCTCATCAAGTAATCTGTCTTTTTCCCTGTCATCATGTATGTCACATAAATAAAATCCTTGCTTTGGCTCTGCTTTTAGCCGAGTCGGTGGTCCTCTTTGTCCAGCGAGAGTCACGGATCAGACTGGTCACAACCTCTGCCACCAGTTGTTTGCTCAAGGAACATCCAGGATCATGCCCTGTCCCTCCGTGCACGAAATGTTTTAGGAATGCTGCCGTGTTGAAATTAGATCCTTCACAGACCCCTCCACCACCTCCCTGTCCTGTCCCTTCATTTCAGCCATGAAGGATGACAGCCTTCCACCTCCTGATCAAATGACACCAAGCCTATCACAGTGGGGTGCTTTCAATTCATTTGAGGTATAACCATATCAAAGCCAAGTTTTTGATTATAAACTCAAGTAGTTTTTTTTACAAACCAGTTAGATTTTTAAATGTTTTTCATTTCAATTTAGAAAGAAAACGTATGTCACTTTAACATCAGCACAGATGTCATGATGATTTGACAGAAATCATCAGATTTTCTAACGATTTGTCAGAAAACGTGCCAGGTTCTCTTGGCAAACTCAAAAATCTTTTGAAACTATTTAAACATCTTAAAGTCATCATTGCTCCGGTTAATGCAGTGCTGACTTGTGCTGCCTCAGATTAATTCAGTAGTTATTTAAAATGTAAACTTCCATTCACATTCATTTCCACTCCTTTGCTAAGAATGATTAAAATCTTAATTAATCTCTTATAGGAGCTTTATAATCTCCTTCTAAAAAAATAAGTGAAAAGCAAACTTTGTTTACACTAAAGAAATCGCCTTCCATTAATCTTAATAAAATATTCAAACACAGATTATAAATTATGACTTTTCTTTTAATTAAATCAGACAGAGAATCAAGGGATTTGTGTTTTGTAATGAAATACCTTGTTTCCTTTTGGTATTGCTATGATCCAACACACTGACTCATCTCTTTTTAACACCGGTCCCCAAGTTTATATCTTGCCGACAAACACAGTGTGCAGAAGTCAAAAGAGTCTTACAGTGGAAGCCCCCTGTTAGAGAGTGGGACTAAATATTTACATGTTAGGCTACTTAAGCCTGCAAAAAAAATATTATGAGTTTTCCACTTACCCTGTATCTCTGGAGAGATGCCATAGAAAGGCTTTCTGTTCAATCAAGGATGTGAAAAAGCAAAGTTTGCTGAACTGCATTGTGATGTTAACTGGAACCATATGTCTGAGTCATGCAAGAAGAGCTTTTTCCTTCATTTTTTCCTGTTTGGTTTTATTTACTGCCATTGTCTATGCAATATGGTCCAAACTCAGAATTGAATGTCTGTATTTGGAAACATACATCTTTCACGCTAACAAAACATTTTTCCAAAACATAGTTGTGCTTGATGCTGTGCAAGAGACTTTCTAGACAACAATCGTTTAGACAGTGAGACAGCTAAAATCTGACAAATTTCAACTGCAGCTCATCTGCACTGTCAGCTATGGCGCAGGCTCCCGGGGAAAATACATTGAGTGAAATACTACCAAATTCACTGGTTTTAATGGCTTCAAATACAGATGGTACATTCCACTGCTTGAGGTCGGCACCAGAGATCACTTATATGTCGCTATGCCTTCAAATTTGGGTGCCAGCATCTCTTTCTTCTTGTTTGAGTGTAAATACCACACTTTGACAGGGAGAGACTGGCATTAATGTTTGCAGATAACTTTCAGTGATCCACCAGCAAAACAAAAACATCTCCTACTCATTGTTGAACATGGTGGAGGAGCTGTATAATCATGTGGTTGTGTCCCCACCAGTATGGGGTCTTGAGATCCTCAAAAGAAATTAAACTGAATAAAAATGATAAAAGACGATGCACATTTATGTGTTTAAAGACATTAAAACATAACATTTAAAAAAATAGTTGATGATGCTGTTTAATTACTATGATACCAATAGTTTATTTCGAAAAAACATTTATATTCCAACCTATAGTTTGAATCATGACACTATTTTGGTTCTATTTTATTGTTCAGAAGCAGCAATGTTTAGGAACCTCAGCAGCTCTCTTTGAAATAACAACATTTTCCATAAAAGTCTGGTGGCCTGTGCAAGTACAAAAACATGCAGCGATAGATAGACGTAGTTGATCTAATAATAATAGGTTATGCAATTATTTGTTAAAACTCATTCTGACCATATTTGATTTAAATTGTCATCAAGTTATTGAAAAAATAATAAATAAAATAATAATTAAAAAAAATATATCCAAACCCACCAAATTTTTTGTGTGTGAGAACACTCAGTGAAATCATTGCTTCATACAAAGTTTTTTTTTTTTTTGCTGTTACCTGTACATAAATCTTACCTTCAGATATAACTGCTAATATGGAATGATGTATAAAATATTTAAGAAAAAAAGGTAAATAGGAAAAAAACCTGAAAAACTAAAATAAAAAATAAAAATTATAGTTAAGCCCCAAACTTTTGATACTATTGAAATATTAAGGTTTTTATATGACTAAGTTTTTTACTTTTAATTTTGTCAACACATGGTTTAGTCACTATCCAGTCTCAAAGTTAAATGGTTGATGGAGAATTTACAGAGAGAGCTGAAAGATTGAAATTATGGTAAAATCACCTTTAAACCTTTTAAAACCTGGACTATTTTCTTGACTTCTGCTAAATAAAATCAACTATTATGAATAATTCTGGCCATAATGTTTGTTATCTTATGAGAAACTTAACAATTTGGCTGTCTTATCGTGTCATATTTTGCTAGTTTAATTGCTGAACCTTCCTTGTATAGCGAAAGGAGCAACCTCAACACTATTTCCCTTTGTTTTTAAAAATATTTTAAACTTAGAAAGATCAAACGTTTTACCTGTTTCAACTAAATATATTTTTAAAAATGTAAAACTAAACTCACAAAATCCAACATTACCATCATTTTCCACCAGAGGGAGATGATGCTTTGCAACAGTTGAGCTAAAAAGCCAAGAGGCTAGGGGCGACATTTCCTAATAGCTGGCTTCATTCATAGAAAATATACACTTCTGCTTGTTGATAGACTTAATGCAGTCTGTCTCCAAACAACCTGCTGGGGTTTGATTGAATATGCTTAATACAAGGCAAAGACTTGTAAATGGAGGCAACAAAGAAATCCAAAATGGATATTTCAAAGTTCTTGTAGCCACAGACATCAATCAAGACCTAAATCTAATAGAGAATCTCTTGTATTAAAGTCTTCAAAGTCCTTTGATGCTCTTTACCCAGTTTGATCGATTGGAACCATTTTGTGAATGTAAAAAAATAAGATAAAACTCTCAAAGAGGAAAGCTGTTAGACCTAAAAGACTGCAGCTGTATTTGTAGTGACAGGTTGTAGTATAAACATGATATAATAGAAAATGGTCTAGTAGTATAAATACCTTTATAGAGCACAGTATCTCTGTAAACTATTATGTGTTTGTGCCAAAAGGTGGAGTCTTTTAAAAGCAAATCTTATGGACAGTTTAGCTTTTTATACAAAAGAGAAAAGGTGCATTAGATCATCATCTTACCCCAAATTCTCCTAAAGAAGTTACAAATTAATTTCAAGATCTCCCTTATGCTAAACTCCAAGGAGATTTAACAGCCTCTTAGAAATGACCTCAAACATGTCACTCTTTTGCATCTTGAAAGACTGAATATTTGTTGCCACCTCATTTCAAGCCTGGTTATATCACTCAGTGCTCAGTGGTCTCCCTACTGCTGTCAGATTGCTAAACAAAGTTAACTGTAATAGTCGCTTCACAATGTCACAGCCTTCCCAGTCAGTATCCATGACAGCATACTTATTTTGTTTGGAATAAGTCAACTTCAACAAACTGACACACAACTGAGATTACTTTTTCATTTATTTTAGGTCGATCTCAGTTATTTTTAAGCAATTTCATTGTCTCTGAAAAAGCATCTCATGACTTATTCATTCAAGCTGCAATGCAGGTTGGTTCACATTAGATCGCATTGACATTCATACATTTTAAGTCTCAATAGTAGAAATATGTTCAATTATGACACTTTATTGATATGTTTCTATTTTTTTTTACTCTTCAAAATATAAAAAGATAGATCATGAACATTCCATTGAAATATACTTTTTACAGTTCTTGATGAGTTGTTCTTCATGCCCCAACATTTCAAAAATGAAATCCGGCATAAGTTATAACCTGGCGTTCTAGTGACCACCTCTTGTCCCCATTACGCTCCGTTCAAGACCACAGTACAATGGACCAGTACCTAAGTCTGTTTTACACAATAATAGTATGTAAAATGAATCTTTGGGATGCTTATGTGGGTGTACGATGCGTTAAATTAGACGTCTTTAAGAGGTTTGGCTGTTGTCATATTTTCTAATTAAAATAACATTTAATATATCAAAAAACTATATATAATGTGATAGAATTTGCTCTAAGATAACTCTTTTCTTATCAATTTTAAAATATTTTTTTTTTTAGATATATGTGATTGCTATGTTAAACTATGGAAAGCCACAGCGCCACTCCATAGGTATCTGAAAACATCTAGACTGATGACAGTACATCTGTGTCTCAGGGAGCATACAGTAAGTGTCAATCAGTGGCATTCATGGTGTGGATTGCATACAGTGTCCTCAAACAAAAATAGACATGGTGAAAACATTTCAGAAGAGAGAAAAAAAAACATGCAAGTAAACTAAACAGGATGCCATAAAGGATATGTTGTGCAAGGACCATGTGACATCCTCTAAATATCTGCAGAGGATATATCTGGCTAACACACAAACACAAAGTAGCCTTGAAATATTGTGTAAAGCATTTCTGTTCTTTTGATAAGGACCTTTTTTGTATTTTCTAACAGAAAGAACCTTTAAAAATAAAACAGACTTAGCACAATCAACATTGTAATCCATTCTATTCACTGAGTTTAAATTAAATGGCAGTATTATGCATTTGGAAAAAAAAAGACATCTTTTTTCAGGGTACCACTGGCAGACATATTCCCAATGTGGAAAACAAAGATATGGCAAACCTAACTAACACTGGAGAGCAGTGGCATAAAATTAAAATACCACCTGGTCGGAAAAAAAAACAAAAATTTTTTCACAAAGAGTTGGGTGAAGCACAAAGTTTTCTTTTGCCGGTTTGCACGCCGCCTCTGAAAAACCTCTGTGGCCATCCAAGCTATGAGAACCTTCCCAAAGGGAAACTGAACATGTTTTAAAAGGGATGTACTCTGAAACATTTTTTTTTTTTTTGTAAATAGAGAAAGCTCTTGACCCTGTAAAACCTGCGCAGACTCATCAGAACTGTTGAACGCTCTCTGTAGTCTACATCACAACATGTTCTGGTGGGTTTCCAACTGAACTGTTCAAGAAATGGGCCGAGGACCATTCAGCTGCCTGAGCTAAACCCCGGACCAGCGGGGCCTGAAACTCACTTGGAAATCAAAACGAAAGGAGAGGTTCTCAAAGACCCCTCAACACTCAGATCCCCCGTCTTCCTTCAACTTCATTATTTTTATTGTCATCAGCCTCCCCCAGGTGGACACAGCTAACTCTTACCCTTTCTGTCTCCCCTTCTGACATCATTTTGGAAGCTCTGGGTCTTTTTGATTGGTGCTTGCATGACTGCGTTGTGCGATGCGATGAGCTAGCCAGTGAGATGACAAGTACTCCACCATACGGTAACGACAGATGCTATGACCTGTTCTTTAAAAAAAAAATAAATGAAGACAAGCTACCTATACACACTCATGCTGACACTGTGAGTGTGAGTAGTTTTCAGTTGCCTCTCAGAGGAAGACTTTGCTGTTCTACAACACGGCACAGTGTTTATAAAGTTATCAGGACTGGAATCATGACAGGAACCATGACAAAAGGCTGAGGGGAAATGGCAAGACTCTGTTCCCCCTTGAGAGATTATCAAGTCATAATGCATGCTTTTTTTGTTTGTTTTTTCTTGTTTTTGTTTTTTTTTATCTTTAACACATCACTGTGAGGTGTTCACATTATGTTTCTATATAGTAGAATTTATTATGTTAGAAAGAAAATAGCAAAAGACCTACATCCACACACACTATCAGCACACCTGAGTCCCTAAGCCCACTCTCTAACCTTGGAAAATCAGTTAGTACCATGCAAACTTAAAATCTCTGACTCCTTGCCGTATTGCATCTTTTATCGTCTTATTGGTCTTCCTGTTCTTCTGCAGAGGGCCAGACAGCTATCTCTGCAAATGAGGCATCCAAGGCTCTCAAGAATGTCTTTAACTCCAAAGCTATGAAGGTATGTCAAAGGACTCCATTTTGATCTGCTACAGTCGTGACAACTCTTGCCTTATTGCCAAAGAAAACAAACAAACTATGATTGCTAATCAAGCTTTCACAACTGTGACATGGATAACTGCTGTTTCTGGACGGGTGCTGCTTTTGCTACGGAGGATGTGCAAATAAGTGGAGGAGGAAACATGGAATTTGTGACTGACAACAACTAGCACACTTTGCTCAGATGCTACGGGCAAAGTAGGCCGATCGACTGCTTAGAAAGTATGCTGCTAAACGCATTTCAAAATAAAAACTATGGCAGCGGTCATAAACACTGGAATGAAGAGTGTAGGGCAGTAGTAGCAGAGAGATTTCATCAAACAAAACATACTTCAGGGTGTACTTTGCAAACATACATGTTTCAATATTCACATTTTTTTTTACTTTTCAAAAGAAAATATAGCTCTTCTCTTTAATTATAATCTTTTTTTAAAACATTAATTGCATATAACATTTTTTAAATTTACTTTATATATACTTTTTTGTATCTCTAGCACCCTTGTCTTCAACTAAGGGCTTGCAGAAAAGACAGTCATGCAAAGTAGTCATGCTGGTAAACAAAGTTACAAAAATGCATTTTTTTTCCCATTGTTCTTATTGTTCATCCTTTTTCCTTTTTCATGTATGAATAGGCAAGAGTCAGTCTCTGCTTAGGTTCTTTCAAAAAAGCTTTTTTTCCAAACCCTGTGGGGTAAATTATGTTGCACACCCCAGCATGAAGCTTCTTTTCTTGCATCTTTTCTACCAGCAATTCTCTTTTCCAGCTTGTATGAGACCTTGACTCTTTTTTTTTTTCTATCTTCTCTCTCACTGGACTCTTCCCGGACAGGAAACCCTCTCCAAAGCCATGGAGCGTCGTAGATTTGTTTATCAAAATATAGATTTGTTCTCTTTGTACATGTCCACGTTTGCTCTGCACTTGGTCTGTTTCACTGAATATCTCCTTTTGGTCGAAAAGGACTCCTCCCTCCTGAACTTCACCGTGACATTGTGTTGCCAGTGAAGCACTTGTTGGCAGCAAGAGGGACAAGAGAGAGGCAGGGCAGTATGCATCAGAGGAGTCTTGTGCCTAAACGGCAGTGTTGGGGAAATTGTAATCACATTGGTCCCCTTCACAACAACGCTGTAATTTAGGCAGGGCAGGTCAATAACCTAACAGGGTTTGACTCTTTGAGTCAGTCTATTTACTTCTCATGTCTGTGTCACCAATGTATGGGGACATTTCCTTCATGTGCAGTGAGGCACCGGAAGCTACTGGCAGTAAAAGGACCAAAAGACGATGATTAGTATGAGAGAGAGTAGCAGCCTCACCTTATATCAAATACCTTTACTAATCTACTTGACATTACAGAGGGTCATTCAGCAAGTGCATGCTAAAAGACCTTTGGTACTCAACATAGATTTCCGTGCAAGCCCACACCAGTACATAAGAGATAAGGATAAGTCTTTTCACACTATTTAGTGATAAAGACTTTTTTGGGCGAGTATAAAATGGATTTCTATGACTTGTTTCAGGTAATGCTACATGTGCTTTGATTGTTCAGCTTCAGAGTTAGTGCTGTTTGATGAGCAGGGCAGTACTTCAGTCTAATAGAAGTTAATGGAAGACTATACAAGTGCTAAACTTTAACAAGGGACGATCGGGGTGTGCTTTTAAAGACTGCATTTATGATTCTTCTGGTATTTGTGCATTGAACAAGACCAATCCTTTGTCTCTCATGTGCTCCCTAAATGACTTTTTTTCTTTTTCACTGGTAAGGAATACAAGAGTGACATCTAGAAGATCCCTTGAATGCATAATTTTTCTCTCTCGATGAACTGTGGATAGATTGGTTTTTAGACAAGGTATTTCCCAACCAACAGATGCTACAGTGTGTTAGCAGAAATGCTACATTGTTCAGTGAGTCCAGGTGATAGCAAGTGCTAACTGGAAAACTTGCTCAGTTTTTCAGCACTGCAGACGGTGCTGATTTGGTCTATAAGCAGGATGGCGTTCTAACACTGTCAGAGAGATGTTGTCTGGAATGTGTCATCAGGAGTCCTTTTTTCTCCAAAAGTGTGTCAGTGCAATGCTCAGTCAGCTTGAAGGAAAGGGTAAGGGGGTATAGGGAGGAGAACTGGGTCAGGGGCAGGTGAACTGTTGTCAAAAATTGTGGTCGGCGATCCAAGAGGCTGCTTTGGTAACAATGTGAGGAGCAGACCATGTGATATATATTTATATATATGTTTTGTTTTTTATCGTGATTACCCTCTGGTCTCTCTCGTCACCTCAAAGATCTCCTTTCAACTGTCCATCCGTGAAAAGCCTGTTGCTTATGTGGCTCCCGCCGCAATTATGTTTACCAGTTACTGACTCCTCCTAACAGAGAAGGCGAATGCTAGAAACTTAACACTGCAAAGAGAAAAACAGAGAGCCATTAATGTTAGGTTCACAGCATCTAACTTACATTTGAAATACTCTCATAGAGTCACACCAACATTTTACTGCTTTAATAATCATATCACATTTGTTTAGCTAAAGTTTTTCAAATGTAAATCTAAATTTTACTTAATTATTCAGATTCTGACAACACATCCTCATAATATCAGCAAAATCAAGAGTGAAATAATCAGGAGTTACTATTACCTGTCAACTGCAGTTTAACTGTGCCAGAATGAAGTGCACAAGTTCAAATAACATGCTTCAACAACAGGCTATAGTGACACAAACAAACATTTAAATATACTGTAAAAATGAATCAATCCCAAATAGCAAAATCATGACATTAAAACATTAATAAATGCAAAAAAAGGTACATTTTTCAAAATAAACAATAGTTGCATCCTAACCTGTGCAGTACAATTGTAAAGTAGCATGTATACCTCACACTTACTGTAACCTCTAGATAAAAGCAAAATTACACACAAAAAAAGGAATGTTTTTGCTTTAGAATAGTTGTAGTTTTATAAAAAGAAACATTCACAAGGCTTTTTCCTTTATGTTAATTAAATATTTTGCAAAATATCTGTGTAAAACAGGTCCTGGTAAAATCACTCCTTCACATTTCGTACTTTTGCATGTTGTAGGCTCTGCTTTTTCAAGTATTAAACAGTGCCATCTACAGAGGTTGTATTCACATCAGTTGCACATCAATTCATATTTACCAGAGAAATCTGTCATTCTCAATTTGAAATTGATGCTTTAAAATGACTGCCAATAGTGAACCTGTACACTATTGTAGGAAAATGTGGTTATAACACTCCTATGAACAATATACATATACCAGTAGAATATTATTTAGAGTTGCTGTGTTCTGATCAGAGGTCCTAAGCCTGCCATACTGTATTTTATAAGAGTATAAAGGCCCAAAAAGGATCAGAACCATAGGTAAAGTCAATTGTGAGTGAGAGTTAAATTAAATCACATCAGTACTAAGCATATATGAACCTTTATTGCTACAATTATTAAAACCATAAACTGCAAAGACAAATGAATTAAAACCACATAGTGGCATGACATTGATATGAAAGATGTAGTACATATGTAGGAAAGGGGCAAAGTGGTAAGCTTAAGGTACTGTACAAGGTACATAAAAACGTTTCTTAAAGGCTTTTTTTTTGTTATTAAATCATGGAATGCTAATCCTGTGTTACATAAATACAAATAGATACAAGACAACATCTCTTATTGTAGCGCTATAACTTCTTCTTTATGCTCTTCATCCCACATTTTCTGTGTTGCTGTCCAAACAATGGCAGGCTGGATGGATTGGAGACTCAAGCAAAATTTCTAACACTCCTCCTGACCAATAAAATAAAAAATTTGTATATTTGGTGTAGAAAATGTCCACATATTCCATGAGCAACTGATTAATTAAGTGCAACTAGGCCTCCCAAGTTAAAGGATTGAATATACAGTTTGTTTGTTTTTTTATTAGAATTTGAAAACACAATAACTACTTAACATGTATAAAAATAGTCAAAACAGTCAAATGAAAAAAGAATGTCTTACAACAAATCCAGTAAAGGTATTGAATGTTGGCACTGTTCTCTCCAAATATCCTCTCATGCACTAATAATTAAGTTAAATAAGTTAATTAAGTAAGTAGAAATTTGCTTTTACTTTAATTAAGTAAGTTAATATTAAAGCTCACTGGCCAACAGTCTTTTAGCCAAACTACTAATTTTCCTAATTTTTGCATAAAAAGTAGATTAGTGGCAAAATTAGACTTTATTGTGATTTCTAATGGAACAAAATTTGGAAATAAACATGTTTTTTCCCCCAGATAATATAAATATGTTCTTTATTATATTCATGTTCTATTTAGTTATATAATTTAATTTTTTTTTTTTTTTTTTGCAAAAATTAATTGTCATATAGTATTTATACCTGTACTACCTCTCATAAATATCTATTAATTTTCTTTTTTTTTCTGATTACAGTGCTAGTACATAAACGGGACTCTGGACCTTTTAGTTATAGTAAAATCAACTATTCTCAATTTTAGAACTGATTCATGTTAGAAATTGAACTAGAACCAAAACATAATTAGTCAGCCACAGATTTTGCAAGTTCTACTTAAAAATAGTAACACTTTAACTCCAAGACACAATATCAGAAAAAAAATCTAGGAATATCGTAGGTTTTTAAAAACTTTCTTTGATAAATTATGGTGAAAAATAAGTGTTTGTTTAGCCACAAACAGGCAAGATGTTTGGCTGTAACATTTTCTTTAAGACGGAATAGGCCGGACATCCTGTTACAACCTGTTCCCTGTATTAATGGCACCTGCTTAAACTTGCTATTTGTGTAAAGAGACTTGCACCAGGCAGGGAAGAGTCAACCTACTATAAGCAAACAGGTTGGTGTGAATAAAAGGGAGAAACTGAAAGAAAATGGAAGACATATAAAGCCATTGATAAACTCCCTCAATCTCTTTATTTACAAATAAATTATTAAAAAAAAAATATACTAAAATGTGATTTCCTGGATGTTATTCATTTCATTTTGTCTCTCATAGTTGAAGTGTTCCATTTCAAAGCAGGAAAACTTGCGCAAACAGTGGCTGACTAAATACTTTTTGGCCACAGTGTATTTCAAATAAAATGTCTTAAAGGTATAGTGGAGGATTTTGACAAATTTTTGAAAAGACCCACCCCCTCCACTTTAAAAGAAAATGCACATGCACAACCCTGTACCCGCTCCCAAGAGGGAACGCCTATTAAATGTGTGAGAGCGTGCACAATCCCATTTCTCCTTGTGCACGCTCTGTTTAAAAGTTGCTGTTTTCATTGCTTATACAAGCTTACTTTCCAAAAGAAGATCTGCAATTTTTCCACTATGTCAGACTCACCACCGGTAAGTGAAAATGGGGACGAGCACGTAGGACGAACTTATGTAAGCATATCACCAGAATGATTGACAGTTAGGAGGACCACTTATCTTGATGATCCACCCGGAAAAAGAATATCCTCCACTATACCTTTAATGTGAGATACTTTCAAAATTGACCATATGTTTGGTCAACTGAAGACATCCGTTTGTAGAAACTCATCCAAAAAAAAAGTTTTGTAGCTGATTATTTTGTTTTATAATTGCTAAAAGCCAATAAATTATTGCTTAAGCATCTAAAGTTCTAACACATTAAGGTCATGGTCTGAAAAGTAAAATAAGCTAGCAGCTAGCAACAAGTGCTCCAAGCTTGTTAGTAAATACATTTAAGCAGACATTTTTTTTTTTTTTTTTGTATTTGTCTTTTGTTATATGCATTTGTGGAAAATTAGGATAAAAGCTCAAATCAACTTGCAATAAGAAGAATATTCAACTAACAATGGGAAGAAGTTATGATCTGGTTTGCCTTACCACAATAATTCGTAAACTATTCTAGATTATTTTTAACATATTTTGCTTCAATATAGCTTCCAAGGCATGGATCTTTGAGTTGGTACATCTAAACAAATCAATTGTTTTGACTAAAGTAACAATTTAACCTGCAGTTAAATTATGTTTTTGAAAATAGTCTTACTGAATAACTAAAAGTTGTTTAAAACCAGAATCCCATCCTTACATTTTTGCACATTTTGTATTCCTCTCACAGCAGTTTAAAAAACAGACAACATTTTAAAAAACACAACTCATTTTTCAAACTTAGTCAGAAACAGAGTTCTATCATTTTTCAGCGAACCAGTAATACATAAATAAGTAATCCTTCCTGCCAAACTAATTAAAAGTATGCAATAAAAAAACTAAAATAAATTTCAAAACCCTCTTATAGAAATGTTTTTCTACATTTTTAATAAACAGCAACAGGTAGACAAATAGATATATAGTATCAGAAGGTTATTGTCATTACTTTTCTACTGTAATACTCAAGACATTATAAAATAGACAACAGAAGTAAACCATTAATTCAAAAGTAATATATTTTACAATTTCTAACATCATATTCGCTTGTGTAACAATTGTTTTTTAACCTTTATTTCTTAATGCAACTGTATGCTATCACTTTGCTAAAGTAGCAGACATATGTAGGCACAATGTTAGCATGCCGACAAAGTGTGCTTCTTTTGTGTCGTATAACAGATGTTCTTTAACACATTCTCTCGTTAGATGCATCCTTTTCAGAAGGCGGTAGAGCATTCAGTATTTAGTGGAATAAAATTCTGTTATAAACATTTAGTTTTTCTAGAAATACAGATGTATGAAAAGGGCAAGAGTCATGCCAAGGTACAATACTAGAGTGTTAAATTGTAATAGCAGCCACTTCACCCAAATTGAATTGCTAAACAGCAAGTCAATTTTAATTCAGTGGATAACTTCAATATGCATCATGGAGGAGTACTTTGGAGCGGACCCAAGGTGCAAACAGGCAGACAGAGGCAGCTCTGTGAGTGAAGGTGTTTATTCATTGGTACCGGATGTGGAAATAGTGTGGCGAAGTAAACATATTCACCCGTGAGTGTTTAATCTAACAGAGCCACATAAATAGAATGTAGTGTCGATGAAAACAAAGAACTAATTGTGTGAAACAGGTGGAAACGATAGTACTAGTTGGGCAACTAAAGCATGATTAAAGCTAAGCAAGGATACTGGAAATAATCAAACAGATAAAACAATAAATAAGGACTAAACAAGACATTACGGAATATAACGATCCAAGATTAAACTACACTGCAAAAATGATACAGAAATAATTTCTTACATTAACTTTATTTACCATTAATTTGAGTCGGTAAATAAGTGGAATTGCCAATGGAATGAGCATGTTTAATCTGAAAACAAAAAGATAATTAGATATTATGCACTTGAAATATGACAATGGAATATTTTTGTCTTATTCTAAAGATAAATTGTCTTGTTCCATTGGCAAAATGTCTTACTTACTTCCTCAATTCAAGAAAAAACCCCAACTTATTTTAAGAAAAAGTGACTTATTTAAATAAAACATTTTTTGGAGTGTAGAAAGCTAAACACCTTCAAAATATAAACATAAAATTGGAATGTTTTTTCTTCCAGACTATCCCCACTGCTCTATAATAATATATTTTTCTCTCAGTAGAATGCTAGCACTTACATGTAGCTGCTGTGTTAACATATTAACCTGTGGGGGATTTATTATACTGTTACCAATGTAGTTTATATACATAGACCAAACGGTTACAAGGAACAGCCGGGTGTCCTGTCAGATGAGCATACCCCGTCAGGCCAGCATACCCATAGTCAATACGCATGGGCAAAGACAGATTTGCATTTATCCCTTTAGTTTTGTATGAATAAATGACTTTAAACTACCTGAACGGGCGTGTGTCTCTTTAGTCATGTACAAAAAAACTATTTAATGTGAGATCACCATATGCTTCAAAAAACACCAAAAAGTAAGTCATTCAATTGTTTTTTTTGTTTTTTTTGTACATGACTAAAGGGACACAGTTGACTAAGTTTAAAGTCTATTATAGTACAAAATTAAAGGGATAAACTCAATAGATAAACTAAAGGGATAAACGGGTATTGACTATGGGTATGCTGGTCTGACTGGGTATTCTCATCTGACAGAACACCGAATTACTTACTGTGCACATTCCACATTGTGAAATATGCATAAGTATTCAGACACCCTAAAATTCTTTAGACTAAACTACAAACGTAAAAAAAAAAAATTTAAAATGTACTTTGAAGTGTTTGTTGCTATTGAGCAATACGACGGAATGAGAAAAATGGTGCATTGTTTCTGAAATTTACTACAAAATAGAATGAAAAGAGCAGCATCCTCCTCATTCAGCCCCCTTATTTAATAGTAGCTTTTTTTTTTTTTTTTTTTTTTTTTTTACCAATTTGTGAATCTTATTATTCCATAAAGGCCAGATTTGTAAACCCACTAATTATAGTTATGCAAAGCATATTTTCCTACCTGAGCTGTGGATCTCTGCAGCTCCTCTGCAGTTACAATGAACCTCTTTAATTAATGCTTTCTTAACCGCTCTGTCAGTTCAGATGGACACCTATGTTTGGTATTTTTTATTTACCTGCTTTACACAATTTCCATGTTCAGATGATGGAATCAAGTTCAGTAAGATCTTTAAGTAACTAAACATCAAATTTAGACACATTTTGGGAACATATCAATCTGGAAGACAATCTTGAAGTAAACATAAATTATCAAAAACGACTAAATTCAAATGACTAATGCACTCACATGTACATTTTCTACAATAATGATCACTGACATAGTAAGCAATGCATCAAAGGTTTAGCTAGTTAAATCTAGCCAAGTTTAGCTTCATAAATGACATCAACGTCTACAGGGACCTCATGGAGGCACAACAAGGCCTGTTTTTTTCCCCCTACAACATTAGATCAAAACTATGTGACTGATCTCTCATAACGACAAAAAAAACAACTCACAGTTATGACAGTCATCTAATCCGTTCTGATAAAACACAAATCTGGTCAAATCAAATACAGCATTCATGAGAAGAAAATGTACAAAATAACGCAGTGATTTTTGATTCCTCTCATCCATTTTGTCAATTTTTTTCCCACAAAGATATTTTCACACTTAATTTACTCTAAATTATAAAATATACACTTTATTTACAAGTATAACCTAAATGTAACATCCTCCTATAGAACTAATTTATGGTTCTACAACAGGTAAGTGTGCATAAAAGGGTTAATGAGATACTAAGCAAAGAAAAACAGTAAATAAAGAAAGAAATGATGCTGACAAATCCTAAAGATACATTTTTCTCATATCAACTATGATTTTCCAAAACCCAATCACTGTACATGATATCATCATGCATGTCACCTCATAACATGGATGAAAAATGTTTATCTCTGTTTAAAAGAAAAACTAATTACCAGGTTTAATTTCACATTATACACTGAAAATTACACAACTGCTCAGCATGCTGAACGATTAATTTTCAGACATTACTGTACTAGTCTTTTTTTCACATGAAAATGGGAACATAAAGCAAAACACTCAATATGGCTCTGAAAAATCTATAATCCAAGTTTTTCTTTTTTCTTTTTTAATCTGTCTGACAGAGGACAGTTCTGTTCCAGTCAATTGGCAGCAAACATTCAAGTGATAACACAAGTTCTTGCACCTTTCTATTACAGCTCTTTCAGTAAAAACATTGGAAGCACATGGATTAAAAAAAAAATGTTACCAGGACCATAGATTGTTATAGTTGTTTTTAACACCTAAACAAGAATACAAATGATCTCCATTTATACATGAAAATTGTGATCCTAAATCAGTTTTGATTCTTTTTAAATTTTCTGTTATATTTATCCACCAGTGGTACAGCAATGTGGTTTTTACAATGCAATGCAGCAGAAAAAGGAAAAAATATGAAAGACTTTTCTCACCTAAAACCATTTAAAACAACCACAATAACATCAACGTGGGCTACTCTGGCTATAAAAGTGAAAATAAATAAAAGTCTCAGCTCTTAAAATGTTTCTACACTTATTTACAAGGGGAAAATGTGAGTCATGCTAACATGTAGTCTGCCTTTTAAGCATGTGCACTTTTTTTTAGGGTAAAAATATATCTGCATATTTACATTTGCACAGCATGTCTTCCAGCATTAAAGAAATATTGCACATTTATTGCATATGTGAATGTGACTTTTTTTAGGCCTTTTTTTTGCTCATCTGTTGCTGAATACAGATTGTACATACAGTACATGAAATAGATACATCTAAACATGTCTATCTAATGTCTATCTAAAATCCAATATCTAACTATAACAGATTTTTGATTTTTCAGTCAAATAAAAATAAAAACATTTAAAACTAAGAAAAAAAAAATCTACATGTAACAGTGATGAGGTGAAACAAACAATGAGCAAAGCGTGTTTAATGATGTGGGTTTGTATCCCACCAGTTATATATAATCCATACCTTATGCCTATTTGCAAGCGTTAGTTATTAACAGAGATTGTTAGTAAAGTGCTTGTTTTTGATTTTACTTCATAGTTTAACACAATCTTTTAAATTTGACTTTCTAAAAAAATTACTCAGTAAGGAGCTTTTAAAATACATTGCACTGAAGTGTTCTTAAAAAAATAAAATAGCTAATATTTAATACTTTACTCATATCCTGATAAGGATTTTATTTCTAGTGATCAAATCAGCCATTTAATTTCACCAAACGCGAAGTGGGTAGTAAGAGTATAAAATAAATATAAAGGATTTCTATAAGACATATATTTTTCTGTGTTATTTTGTAACTAGACTCCCTCATCACTTTCAATTCTGATCACCCCTAATCTTGATTATTCTGCTCTAATCTTGAGTGGAATAATTCTAATCCATTTATTCAGCCTTATGCAGGTTTGCCAGTAAAACATAAAGCCTAAAAAAAGCATGTTTAAAGCCTAGCTTGGTTTGCCTAATGGACATCTTTTAACCTTTGACTTTTCAAACAAAGGTTCACACTATTTAAACTGAAGGCCATGTTGTTGTTTATTTTTTTTCTATTTAAAAAGAGATAGCTTGGGAGGTTTGTTGCAAAGTAAAATGTTTTCAAGAAAACAAAAATTGTTTTCTTTTAAATTACTTTACATTTCATTATATTTGAAACTTAACCATGGTAATATTCTATTTATTATTCCCAAACCTCTGAGGATTTTTTTTGTCCAACACTGTGCTAATACATTTAATAGAATTTTACAAAGCAGTTCTGGCTTCTATTCCAGGGGTCTGCACCCAGTGACTCTAGAGCTGTGAATGGTTCTTTGGACCTCCAAAATAACTTGGCTAGAAAATTAAGAAAAAAAAAAAAACATTTTACAAGTTTAGATATAATAACAACTGCAGTTTGATATAGCAGGTTTTCATTTTTTTGCCAGGAAAATTTGGCTCTAACTTCCTTGACAAAATAGCAAACATACTGATATTATTCCTAAGATCTATTTTTTTTTTTTGTCTCTAGCTGGGAATCCATAGCAATTTAATCTCATAAAGCCCAATGCCAAAGTGTTTTTTTGCAAAAAACTAACTAGATCTTTAAGCAGATCCTCAGTTTATGTTGTTACACAAGATCCTTCCGTTACCAACAGAAAGTTACTATTTGCATGTATGGGATTCCATCCCAATTTTAATAAGGTTAGACCTATTTATACTCACAATTTTCCAAGTCATCTTTTTTAAACATTAGACATTTTTTTTACTTCATGTTTAAATGTTCCTATGATGACAGGATGTTAACATACTTCGCAGGAGAAAAGAACAAACAACAATGATTTCTACTATCCTCACATTATTAGTCACAAATGACGAATGGAGAAAAAAGTTTAGCATTAACATAATGTACAAAGATTTTTTCATCTTTGGCGAAGTGAATAGATTCTTGTTTCATGTTTATTCTCTGGCTGGAGATCCTAACTTAGTTTTGTGTGGTTCAAAACACAAAATAGATGTCTATCTACAAATCGAACATTTACAATATCAGCTCATTGAGTTTTTTTTCTTATATCTGTGAAACTAATTTATTTATTTAGCCCATCCAACTATTTTATCATTTCGTCTAATTTAAAGCTACAGTTTGTACTTTTACCTCATTTGCATACACGATCCATGCATCGCAACCTTGAACTTGTGACTCCAAAGGGTCACTTCACATTCGAGTTCTTTTAACGTTATTGCTATTTGTTTGCACAATAGAGTATGATATATTTTTGTGCGTATCTCTATCATCCAATCATGAGCATCCTTTCTGCTACAAAATAGAAGGGATAGGAGAGCGACAGCGGCGTAGCTGCCCAGGGGTTTCAAAGTTCTCAAATGGTGGACTAGTGATGGGAGCGAGCCGTAGCGAAGACCCAGCCATTCCCGATATGTTATTGAGACTGCGAGATTTCTCTTGGCCAGTTGCTTTATGGTCCAAAAATGTAAACAACCATTTGTGGGTTTGAACATGTTCGATAAAAATTTAACAAAAATGATATATATGAAATGCATGCGCAGAAAAGAAAATACATTTTCCAGAAAAAAAGTTGTTTTTTTCACAAGATTTATAAAAATTGGAAACATGAATTTGCAGTGTATACATTTACAAGAGAATTTTTAAGCATGAAGGAGCACAGAAATGAAAAATAGAAATAAAGTTATTGATTATAAATGTGTTTTAAAAAAAAATCAAAATCAAATAAAAGACGCACAAGGACAGACAGAGACAAGACAGACAGGACAAGACAAAACAAGAATTGCAGGTTATGACATGTAATTTTCTTTTTTTATCAAAGTACAAAGATTATTTAGAGACTCAACAGCAATTGTAGGCCGATTGCATAAATCACCTAAGTCTTAAAACCTCATTTAGTATGCTTTATATTCAGGTGTTTTAGGCAAACCTGGCCTGAACTTCACAATTAAACACAAACATAGAATAGAAAATCCTTGACATAGAGAAGTTGACCAAGCAAAGTTATTAAAGAAAAAAATCTAGTTATGTAGCACCAGAAAATATTGTCAATCTAGTTACAGTAGATTTTCATTGTGTGCAAAGTCCTGTTAAATGCAAATGTTTTGTGATTTAAGAAAATGATACTGAAATAAATTATTGAACTTGTTTCCACCTTTAATGTGATAAATATAATGCAAAATTGTAGTTAATTATCACACAAATTTTGTAAAAGGCAATTTACAAAATATTACAAAATAAAGTGCAGTTAGTGTCAACAACTTTTATAACATTCTCCAAATCTGTCAGAGGATATTTCACAGAATTTATTTCAAATCTCTGAAGTTTAATCAAAATCTCCCTCCTTCTTTCCTCTAGCATAAAGCTGTAGATCAAAACTTACTGCTGGGCCTTGCAATTAATCAGAATT
>NW_015151519.1:124724-176810 GCF_000732505.1 Cyprinodon variegatus
TTTGACTTAAAAAAAAATTATAAAAAAATGGAGAGCATAATATATGCATTTAAAATCACCTTTTCACCACTGTCATCCGCTACGGTTGTAAGAGCCTGACCAACCTGCTTTGATCCTCAATGAATCATGGAAGGCTACGAAGGATACTTCAGAATTCAATTAACATGTTTTACTTTATATATATAGCTTTTTTAATAATCAAAAAATATTCATAAAAAGTCCTCCCTCAGTGTTATGCAACTATAGGTGACTGTCCTAACTCCACCATGATATATATTTACATGAAAGCCTATATTTTTTGTATGCTTCTTTTGACTGATACCTTTGTACAAAGATCTACTTTTGATCCTTTGTAAATAAAGCCTCACAAATGAACAAAAGCCAGGATTATATAATGAAAAAACTAATGGCAGTTTTGAACTCAGGAAGACAAGGAAAGGAAAAAGTCTTAGTTAAGTGTGCACAGTTTTGCAAGCAGGCTTCTGTGCAGGATCCATGTCGCATTAAAGGTGGAGCCCTTGAAAAAATTCTTTGTGTTCCTATTTTGCATTTGCATTTTACCAGGAGTCAGTCCAATTTTGAGACCCGCGTACAGTCCCTATTTTACTTTTGACTTGTGTAAACTTCAAATGGCCAACGTTAAACAGAAACATTTAAGAAGTATGTTTCATATTCAGCTGTAAAAATATCCTGTAACAAAATCACATCGTACTTTAGTTACAGTGGGAAATGACACATGAAAAGGAAGAGTGATTGGTGGCTAAATCCAGCTGCGCAAGTGACTTTGTGCAAAGCATGATGGTTGCACTTCTCAGGGTGAGTTAAGAACTTATAAATGGCACAACATCCTTTGTGTTCTTTCCCGCTGTATTTTAGTTGGTAAACATAGCATGCAGATATCGAGTTTTCCCTGCAGGACGGAGCCACAGAGAACAAAGGGCTGTGCTGACGGTGTGATGTTGCATCAGGTACTGTGAAAAACACGCCATTGGTAACTATGTACTGTACCAATGAACTGCTAACACATATAATGGCTGGAGCTTTACATTCTTATGGGAATGACTATAATGATTATAGTTACTATAACAACAATCTGAGAAAACTCCAACCATCACATGATCACATACAGACAACAAGGAACACTCACTGCAACAATTTGATGCCCTTTGTGTCTTCCTGCCGAGAAGCAAACTGGTAAAAAAAATAAAAATAAAAATAGGACAATGTCGTGTTGTGCAGAGTGGCCAGCTCTACCACTTTGGACAACACATCATTGTAAGTCAACCATGAACAAATGTCCTTTTTTTATTTTGAGTCTGACAGGTAAAATATTTATGATGCATCTTCACTGAGCTCTGAAGACACTGACGTCACAAAAATGATTCCTAGGAAGCTCTTTGCCAATTCTGCAGTGTTGCTTCAATCTCTGGAGCAACACTTTCAGTGCCAGCTTGGATCTTAGAATAGCCAAAATAGTGCTTGCTTTGTTTGACTATAAAAGGAGTGATTACACTGCTGTAAAATGTGATTTCATTGTTGACGAAGAGTAATGCTTGCTTTTGAATGGAGGTAAAAAAAGTTCTTATAGCATTAGTTATGAAATTCATTAGTTTAAGTGCTTACCTGATAGATAAATAATAAAATCCAACCAACCATTTAAAAAATAACATTTTTTTCAAATCTGCAAAACTCTCTTCTATACTGGAGAAAAGTCCTGGTAATAAATGCATGCATGTAATTCAGCATGTTTTTCGCTAGGGGTGCAACTGCACATATGTTTATGTTGAAATAAGCTTTGTGCAAATGATTTTAGTTAAACAGCAGCGAGTTTGAGTGCTGGGAATTTGGAAAGCCATTGTGCCATTTAATCTTCTTGGACAGATTTAACACAGCAATTAAATACTCCGTTGAGAATTTAATATTTCCACCCAGAAGTAATTTAGTTCTGTGCTTAATATTAAGCATTAGTCCAAGGCATTAACTCAAAAAAATTTACTTGCTTTTGATGTTAATCAAATGAAAATATTTGGTTAGTATATGACCTGTAAGGTCATATTATTAAAGAAGGACACATAGAGTGCCACTGCCACTGTATCTGCCTAAGATTACCACATAAAGTTTTATCATCGTTTTAAAATTCTTATTTTCCTTACACTTTTACTTATTTCGATATTAAAATTGATATTACTATATAAATTTCAGTTTTGAATCATTATTAAAACCTACACATTCAATCTATAGCTGGATCATTATTTATTTGTAATCTATGTTTCAAATTGTGAATTTAATTCCTCATTTGCTCTGGATCAAAGAATTTTAAGAACAGATTCAAATATATTTATTATTTACATTTCCTTATGCTACAAAAAATCTGAAAAGCTTTTGTTAGATTTGAGATTTTACTGTTCGAAAATGAAAAAGCTGTCAGAAGAATATAATAACATAACTTAGCATCATAAAAAAGTGATAAAACAGAAAAATCCAACTTTTAATATAACTTTTTTTTGCTCTATGGCTTTTAATTATGTGCACCACTACACCCCCAAAGGTTCATGAATTTCCATCAGATTAGTTTTCACTTATTGATTTGTATCTTAATAATATTTTGGCCCTGATCCTAATTGTGATGTTAAAAAAAACTTAACTGAAAAGACTTTTATTGTAGTGAAATAAATGGGATTGATCTGATCTGTACTTGAAAAGACTTTGATTCTATACTACTGGATATTAATTACATCTATTTGTGTTGTTTAATGTCTTAAATTATGTTTGCTATTAGCTGGTGAAGCGAAAATAAACTGAACTGGATTAGCTCAGGTTTTAAGGCTATGTAACAGCAGTTTATCTGATTTTCTAAATAAGTTAATATAATACCATGCTGTGAGTGACAGCTGACCGAAAGATGAATAATGAGAGAGATGAAACACACTGATTTGGTAAAAGGTGCAAAAACACTTAATTGTAAAAATATATTGCTATTTCATATTAGTATATTTTATGTGCATTTGTTTAATCTTTGTTTTAAAGATTAATATGATCAAAGATGTTTGGCATGAACTCAGTATTGAGTGAGAATACCACAAGTAGCAGCAGGGAACAGTGTAATCTAGGGTGTAAACGTTTTTTTTGCTTCCCATAAACCAATCCAACAGTAATATACATTTAAAGTCATCTCCCATTTTAAAATATTTTACCTAAAAGAAACAGGCTGTTGGCAAAATATTTCTTCTCCTATTTCACTTAAAGCAGTCATCTAGGTCAAAATGTTCACTGAGCAGAAGTGCAAAGCTCAGCAAATGGACAGGAGTGTTTTCATCCATTTGTAACAGAATTACAGCTGCTGCAATTTGAGCATCCCTGAGTCCCCCAAAGGCAGTCTGTGAAAGCTTTACAAAGTGCTGTGTGTCATTTTGCTGCCGAAATTCATGTTGTGCAATCACAATCAGTTCTTTAGTTCCTATCTTGCAGATTTTGGTTATCATTTTGCAATTAGTTGACTTCAAGAAAGCTGAAGTTGTCAAATGTTCTTCAAGATTCCATCTTCCACTAGAGTTAAGAGCTCGTCTTTTTCCTTATAAACAATTTTGTGGGTCTCTCACACCTTATCTCTTTATCTAATCTGCAGGTGTATCTCAATAAATTACAATATCATTACAAGGGGTATTTATTTCCTTAAGAAAATAAAAAAAACTAATATGACTTTCGACAAATACAGGTGAAAGTATTTTAAGTATTTCTGTTTATTTGGACGACTGCAGCTTAAATCCAATAATGGCAATAACTAATTTAGCTATAAAGCAATGTAATACAAAGCAATGAGCAGTATAAGAAAATATGGGGCAATTTAAAATAAAATTGATTAAAAAAACTAAACTAAAGGTACAGTTTAAGGGGACTATGACTGAGTAAACAAATGGGTCTTCAGATTAACTTTAAAAAGATCCACAGAACCTTGATAACCAGAAGATGGTTATTCCACAGGAAAGGGGCACTTAAAGATAAGGCCCCTTTACCAACAGTTTTCTTTATGGTTTAGGGATTTTTTTAAAGTAATTGTCTTGAGATATAAGAGCTTGAGGAGGGACATATAAGTGAAGAGGGTCCAAGAGGTAAGAAGGTGCATATCTTTTTCGGAGCTGACTTCATATGTTTCCCAAATTGCCTTAAAACATGAAAGGTCACTTTTGAGAACCGTCTGCAAACCTCTACAACTTTTCCTTGGTAGCCAATTGAAAGGGGTATTGCAATATTCAATGCATGAGGAATCAAATGCACATATGAGAATCTCTGCACTTTTAAAGGATAAAATGTGTCTAATTTTTGCAATCTTTTTGAGGCAGACATGCTTAACCACCACCTGTAAATAAGGCTTGAAAGTAAGCACAGGAACAATCCACACTTCCAGGTTCTTAATCACAAATTATAGTCATCAAACTTTACACTAATTAAAGCACCAAATTGATTTTCCCCAAAATATTAAGTATGACAAAAAATCAATAAAAAGAAAATCCAGCCTGCTGAAAATTCTCTATATGTATTTTAACAGCATCAAAATTTGGTCTGGGCTCCTTTGCACACATAGTTGCAAATTAATCATCATAATAATAATTAAAAAATGATTTTCATTTGTAATTTTGGGCCAACCTGGGGCCAAGATTCTTGCTTAGGCAGCAACAGTGGCGGTCTGTGGGATTTTCAACTATTCCTCTCTAACCAATAGCCATCAGCTTTTCAGGAAGTCCATCTTAGTTTAATGACAGTTTTCCGCTCATCTGATATGTTGGCTCAGCTCCTCTTAGGTCATTTTACTGGCCAATCAAGCATTTTTGCCATGAAAATTTCCCGCTGAGGTTCTGTTTCTCTCCACTTTTCCTCAAAATTGCACTTAAATGCTAAACTTCAATCTAAATGCCTTTTATTTTTCAATCAAATGTTGTCCTTCCCTTTAACTCTATATGAATTTGCTTGTATATAAAGCTATAATGAATAGCCTTACCTTTTGTAGCATATTCTCCTTGTAGGGGTATAAAAATATTCATATATATCAAATTTATTTATCAACGTTTTCTTGGATCAGCACAAACTGATACACACCTGTGTCCGCCGATATATTAGTGAATGCAGCTCAGATAAGGTGCATGGGTTAATATGTTTTTTATTGATTTGTTAATAAATTTTTAATTGTCTTGAAATTGAGACTTGTCTAACAATTGTTATGTAATTTCAATCAAGTAAAAGAAGAAAGAAATGGAAATATAAATACATACATTTCACATGGAAATAAAATGATACGCTTGACGTAAACACTTATTTTTTCTGAATTTCATATTACACCAGTATAACTTCCACACATATGGAGGTAAAATAAGACTATTTATTTAGACAGGGGTTCATTGCTCATTTGTGGTTTGTGTTCTCGCTCAATACTGGATCAATTCCAAAGATGTTTCAATGTTGTAAAGAATTGCACCCAAAGAAATGTCCTGAAAAGAGACAGCTTGGTACTTTTAATCCTCAGCCTTTCTTAACACTTGCCAAATGAAATAATAAAAAAAACCTAAATAAAAAAGAAAAAGGGATGTGAGATGAGGTTGGTGGTTTAGTTCATCTTTTTTAGTGAATAAAATAATTATGTATTTTTTTAATTTATGAGAATGAACATTTATAATTATGAAAAAAGAATGCAGGTAGAGCTAAACATGTCTCAGCCACTGCAGATTATCACAGTCTGTTCATCGCCCCTCTGAGTTATCTGCTGCATTTACAACAACACCAACAGGGCTTTGCTGCTCAGGGATTCTCTGTCAGGGGAAATGTTGAGTCTGGCTGTCACTTTACTCAGTGATGACATAATTTCTGCCCAAAGTCACACTTAATTTACACTATGGAGGGAGCATGTACCTACCTAGAGTCAGACTTTAGTTACACTTGCACTGCAGTGGCGGCCTGGGGATGGGATGAAGAATGAGTGTTAATCACAGAAGGAGCCAGTAATGTAGAGGGAAGACTCAGAGGAAGAGAGAAGAAAAGCAAATATTGTGGCCAGCCTGTTTATACCGAGTAAAGTGGTTTCAAATACACATTTAATGATTCTTAGATGTATTTTATAGCAGCACAGTAAAGAGGACTACTTGGAAACCTTCCTTGGCATGTTTACCAAGGATCCACAGGATTTGCTGACTGCCCAGTTTCTATTCTTAGATTGCCCATCTACAGTATCACTTTACATGTGGTCAATAGCCTGTTAAAGATTGGTTTATCTCCTGTTACCCATAATTAAATGTATAGAGGTTTTTTTTTTCATAATGATTACCAAAGCCACAGTATGTGCATACAGTACAGTACATAGAGTCTGACATGTCTGCTGGAGAAACTAGATGCAACTGTGTCTCTCGTCCTCCCATTAGGAGTATGTAGGTCACAGAAGCCTGTAGAGTTACTGCCAGTTGTTATTAATAAAGCTAAAGTTGCTTTAGTTGATTTAAAGGGATAGTTCCATCTTTTAGTGGGCTGTTGCGTAATTAGAATCAATCAGAATCATATCTGCAGAATATAGTATATAGTAATATATACTATAATAAAAAACGGAAAATTTCAAGTAATTATTAGAGAATCAAGCTTAGATCTACTACAGTAAAAGTCTATGCAAAGCAAAAACCTTTTAAAAAACCTAAATTAAAGTCATTTTCATGGTTTTAAATTTGGTTTGAATCTGATTGGCAATAGATCGCTCCGTTAGCTGAATGATATTTTTGGCCTAGTGTATGTTAGTGTTCTTTTCTTGTATCAGCAAGAAGCCATATGTGTTCATCTATCAGATAAATTGCCACACCCTCCATTTTGCTATCCATTGTTAATATGTTTTCCTTTGTCTTACTAAATTGTTCCATTTGTTTTAATTTAGACTTATGTAACATTTGTTATCATTGCACCTTTTTTATCAAGTAAATACAGGAAGAAAAAGCTATTTGGGCCTAAAGAATTGGCCCCAAACAAGCGGCAGTACATATCAAGGATCAGGGATGAGGGTATGGTCATCAGCCTTGGAAACCTTTATCAGCCGATCTCTCGTTGGGCAATTTTCAGCTTGGCTGCCCTCTCAAAGTAAGGTATTTTGCACCATCAATGAACTGCTTTTGATTTAATTTAGTGGAAAGTCAGAGATTTAAGGAACTATTTAAGAGTAAACTTTATTTTCTGCATTTCAATATGTCTGCAGTTTATAAAGCCTCCCATAGAGCAAATCTTTCAGCAGACAAAAGGGAGGCTGAACAAAGTAAACCAAAGTTACTCTTATTCTTTCGACCTTTCGTCTCTGTTGACACAAGAAAATGTACTGAATTTGGAAAAAACAGCCTTCTGCAAATCTAAGAGCAAGGCTAAATGCCTGTTTTCTTTAGTAATCCTATGTCCTCATTTCTATTTACCTCCAGTATGTATCAGTACATTGCAATTGAAACTTTTAAAAGGCCTCAACAAAGAAAAGAACTAGCATTAGTGAGAAAGATATATATGAACCAGAGGATCTCTGTTTAGCAAACTCTCTATTTGTGTTCCTGCAGGTAAGACACTGACTGCTTAACTACTTCATGTTTTCCAATTTGTTCTTTTCATACACATATCTGAATATCAATCATATGTGCATACGGTACATAAAAACATGGATTGTGACTTGTTACATCTTAAACCTGGCTCAGACAGAATATTTGCAAGGTGTTGTGTAGAGAGACAGATCAAGAGACACACAATAGGACACAACAGAGAATGTATGACAACATTGAGCTTTTAAATAGTGAGCGAACCCAAGAAAATGACAATGAAGCTTGACAAGTGTTACCAAATATGATCTTGTAGTTACTTTAGTAAATCTTAAATATTAAGAGTTTTTGCTTAGGATTCCACATAAGGACCTTCATGGCTTACATAATTTAAATAACGTATTGCTCAGAAACAGTAAACAGTAAGTGTGGAATTAAGTGTGGCTGAAAATAAATCATTAGTATCCTTTTTTTTTAAAACAAGCATCACATCATGACAGGTAAAAGTTTTTAAAGCATTTTTACTACATTGTAAAACTTGGGTTTTTAAATTTGACGCTTCATTGTAATAGTATCCAATTAGATTATCGGTTTGTTGTTCACTGTTACGTACTTTCTTTCCGACTCAAAGGAAGAACACGAGGGAAATCAAAGCACAACAATAAGGCACCGTTGCACAAAACCTAAATAAAAATGTAAAGAAAAAAAATTCCAAGATCTTAACAGAATAAAAAGAAGAAAGAATTAACACTACAACACAAAAATACAAATATTAAACAAATTACTGAAACATACTGCACAAAAATATTTGGTGAAAACAATACACACCAAGTTAGAAACAAAAATACAAATAATCACAAAAATAAAAATAATAGAAATAAAACTTATACACAGTTGGTTAAAATGAATCAAGAAGAACAGAAACAGAACAGTTGAGTTTGAACCAAACAGGACTGATGTCCTCGATGAAGATCTGAAGGAGTGAGGAGTCAAAGGGCTGATATACTGGTTGCCCTTTGTCAGCCATGCATACAGCACTATGAGCACAGAAAATCTAAATGGGCAATAATTCAAAAAGATGACACGCACAGAAATTAAGAAAAAAAAAACACATTATACTTTAAAAAAGATAAAAATAGGCACAAAAGAAGGAGTTTGGACAGCAGGACAATCCCTCTTTAAAAACAACAGATTTTAAAAGAGAATATCTCTCAAATTTGGCCAGCTTTTCATGATAAAATATCTTCTCATTAAGTATGGATTTGAACTGTAACAAGTCTTTTCAATTAGCATTATTATAAATCAAATGTTCTATAAATCCTTATAAGGAAGTTTATCAAAATTCCATAGAAATGTGATCATATTATTCAAATAAATTTCCACAAAAAGCACCCATACTCCTTTGATGTTTTGTTATTTTAAAAGAAATATATCTTCTCACAATCACAAACTTTATAGTAGAATCTATGATTCACATGTGTAGATCAACAACAAAGCAGTGTGGTAAATGGAAAAGGAAAAATAGGATTTGTTTTTCTTTTAGAAATTATGGTAAGAACATTAGTTAAGAGACCGCAACAAAGAGAAAGGAATGGGGGCAGAGGTTCACCCTCCAGATGGGCAATATTTCAATTATACCACCACAGCTTCAATGGAATAGTTCAGAATAAAAGATGATGTGTTTAGAATTCCCTAGTCCAAGTCTAGGGAAAATTTCAAATAGAGAATCTGCGACATAGTATCTTGTAATCGAATGTCCATAGATGCACTCCATCCAATCTGACTGTTTCGGAGTTTTATTAAAAGAAAGAAGTGCAAATATTTTAGCAGCTAGATAACAAAAAATGGAGAGGCATACTCTCGAAAAACCTGAAGCTTTTCCTTCAGTGAAATTTGTTTCTACAGTGTTGATTCAGAATGGATGATTCCTTATAACTGAACTTTATTGATCTTGCATTGGAAAATTTACCTCTGCATGTAACCCATTTCCTTAAGGAGCAGTGGGCTGCCATCATTGGGCTCCCGGGGAGCAGTGTGGGGTTAAGGGTCTCGCTCAGAGACCCAGAGTGGCAGTCTGTGGGAGTGGGGCTCAAACTTAGAACCTCAGTATTCCAAGCTCTATGCCCTCTATGCCCTAACCACTAGGCCGCCACTCCCCTATCCCAATCTAACAGTTTAGATCTTCATTAGTAAGAAAAAAAAGGTTTATGACAATGCTACGTTTCTGTTTTACTTTACATTTACGCACTACTTTGTGTTGGTCTGTACCATGAAAAAAATTCTTTGTGGTTGTGAGATCACAAAATGTAAAAGTTAATCAGGTTTCAAGGTAAGCAAGGATTAGATCAATTATGTTTCAATTTTAACTGTAAAGCAGTAAGTGGTATCACTTCTTCTAGTGCATAAGTTTTAGTAGTTTAAGGAACATGGACCATTTTAGATCTCCAGCCTAAAGGTGCAAATTAAAGTGTGCAATTTGTCTCTAGGTTGCCTTGAAGTGGTGTTCTAATGAGTCAAGTAATTATTTTCCTCAATGCGCTCCTGATTTGCTTTAAAGGGGGATTTTTGTGTCACTTAAATTGCAGTTTGCACAGAAAAACCATTTACAATGACAGCATTATTAGCGCCCTCTAAAAGCTTGGACAGTTGAAAGGCTTGCTTACCTTAGACAGCATGAAGCCACTTGTTAGTCAAACCTGTCACAGCATTTGTCTGTCTGGTCAGTAAGATTCAGTAAGTGTTTCAGTCGCCGAGTGCAGCATATATGCCTTTTTCACTTTCTATAAAGGTCTGCACTACACCAGGCACTGAAAGCACTCTCACACCGTCTAGCGAATAGTATTTCAGATCCATCACACGCTCATGGCAAAATACTTTGTAAGTTACCTAGTCAGTGTTGTAGTGGAAATATTTTGTTACTGTTTAATACACGTATTAAAATGCAGCAAAGTTGCTCATTTACAGCGTGCCATGGGTCCAGAGATGCTATCCCTTGACATGGATGACTCCACTGACCCCAGTAACCTTAAGCCATGGGAAACTGACATACAGCACGATATTTGTTTTTAAGTAGTAAAATCCTACTAAATGTTCAGCATGTACAGTACAGTCCAAAGACTTTAGTCCTCCTTTAATTACTTGTTTTAAAGGATTTATATTTTTGTAATCTCTTTAACTTCTGTAACACTGTTTTTAATCCTGCTACATATGCTGTCACATCTGAAAAGACATTTTACAGCTGCCTAATTGAGAATAAATTAAGCCTTTTTGTGAAATATGAAGTCATGTGTGGAACACAAGTACTACCTGTTTTACAGTAGGTATGTCTATTATATATGATTAGCTTTTACTGCATGCATAAGGGATAAATGTGTGTATGGTTACCCCTTTTGCAGACTGATGTACTACATCACAACCTATTTTATAGTTTTTAAGCATGTACCCATTAGTTTAGTACAATATTTTTCTAAGGAAAAAAAAATATAATTACGGTAGTGAAGATAGAGGATCCACACTATGTAGCAACAAATTAAAGTAAAAAAAAATCATGGCCTAATTGATCATAAATTGCACAGGAGTCATCTATATATGAGGTATAAATGACATCGCTGTGTCATTATGTTCAGACCATGTCATGTCCTAAACATGTCCAGATGATCTATGGCAACTTTGTCTTGCTAGGGGTTGAATAAAATGTATTATAGTATCAGATAAAGAGAAAGTTGATCCTTAAATGTTATTTACTAAAGCAGGGTATCATTGTGCAGGTCAAAGATAAACAAGTAGTAAAGTGTTTGACCATATAGACAAACTGACATAAAATATAAAGTTTTAAGCTCAGAAAGATATAATTAGATTAAGTACAAAATGCAGTTTCAAATTATTTTAAAGGTGGAAAAAACATTCATACTGAAGAGGATTAGGACCACTGAAAAAAAAGTAAACTGATTTTTAAAGTTTATTTGAGTTTAATATAGGACAAAAGTCTGAATTCTGACTTTAATCTCATAATTCCGAGATTAAAGTCATAATTCAGACTTTTTTCCGTATTAAACTGAAACAAAATAAAAAAATCAGTAAATTTTTTTTTCAGTGGCCCTAATTCTCTTCCGTAAAATCCAATTCAAGCTGGTTCAATGTAAATCAACTAATATTATTTACATATTGTCTCTTATTTCTGCCATTCAAAGTTGTTTGATTAAAGCAACCCTATATTGTAAGCTTTGTATGAGCTATGGATAGAAACAGAGCAGAAACTATCTAAAGCCAGAATCTGAAACAATTTCACTAAACCTGGAGAAACTATAAGCAAGACCAGTTTTTCAATTCTTGCTTTTTGGAGGGTGGATTCACAATTCTGTACTGTACTGTACATGCATGGAAATATATATTTTAATATAAAAGTGCATAAGATAGAATTATAAAAAAAACATAACTGTATATGCTCTGTTGCATCCATGTATATTGTGCTTTGGTTTGGAGCATTAGATTTTAATAAGTGCTGTTGTTTACCAGGGTGCAGGTCTGTGAGGTAGGGAGTAATGTGAATAAACACATTAGAAGGGAAAAAAGAGGTAGAGCCACAAACGAGAACACAAACACGACACTCGGACGCCACCGGGGGGACAGAGACACAGTCTATAAACACGTAAGAATGAAAAAGCCCACATACACACGCGTGATATGACACAACCTGAAGAGAGAGACAACAACAACACAGAGGCACATCAGACAACAAGGTGACCCGCTGTTCCCGCTTCATTTCTTTTTTTTCTTTAAGATTAGATACTAACACAGAACACAATAACTGGGTTATATTCACTTGAGCTGCTGGATGTGTTTAGCATACCTATATAGATGCAATCCTGCATTCTTGACTGCAGGTTTAAGGCACTCACACATTCACAAACACAAATACAAAACATTTGTAGTCATTTTGGGTGTTGCAAATCCCATTTTCCTTTACACCTTGTATATTGTAACGAAATGGTTCCTGACTTTATGGAACCATAAAGGACAAGTTTTTGCAGGCAGGATGTTGGGCTAAGGTTATGCTAACATGTTTGAATGAACCTTCATAGGGAAACACACTTTCAGCCACAGATAAGCGGCTTCCAGCTTAACATAGCAAGGATGAAATATTTGTGTATCTGGGATTTCATGTCATACATTGATTGTGTAGACCTGAGTAAAAGGGGGCGACCACTCTTCTGGGGAGCCAAATTAAATACCTTCACTATAAAAGAACCAGGTTATGGGCTTTTCATTTGTAAGTTTTAAACTGATTTCAGTGTTACCTCTGGGCTATGGTTTGATCCAGGAGGAGGTGGAGTTTGCATTGAGGTCCTGCTGTAACAGAGACCCCTCCATCTTATACCAATCCTCAGTCAGAGGGGAGTCTGGGCTGGGAGCCAGGGCTGCTGCCTCTAAAGTAGTTTGTTATCAACAAGAAGGGAGGGGGGGCATTGGAAGTTTGAAAGGGAGTGTTTTGTAGGTGCAGATCGGTGGCAGTGGTCAGATTGCAGCATTAAATGAATGGCAGTGCCAGAATTGAATGGGGATAATGCAAGTTGGGGGGAAAATGAAACAAGAGGAGGGATGGTGCAGCGACAAGGGAAAGGGAGGAGGAAAGCAGAGGCAGGGAGTAAACCAGGTGGGGTTGGGAGGATGCAGGGTTGATAGGGAGGTTTAGGGAAGGAAAATCATGGAAAAAAGGGTGGTGGGGGGGGCAGTCAAATAAAATAGTGTGAGGCGAGAGGGAGAGAGAAAAAGACAGGGAGAAACAGAAGTGACGAGAAGTAAATTAATGCATGGTCAACTGTCTGAGTCCAGAAGACAGAGAAGGACAGATCACTTTTGAGTCTGAGTGAATGTGACATATTATGGGACAAAAAGATTCAGAGACACCACAGAAAGATGGAGAACATGGCCAAGGCCATGTATAAAGGAAAAAAGAGGAAAAATACTATCACAAAAGAATCTTATGTGACAGAATAAATCAAATGTGAATCAAAGCGGTGATGGAAAAACAGACAACATGAATATGAAGAGGTGGAAACAAAGATAGCAGAGCAGAAGAGCAAGATGTATATGCATGTGTTGCAACCATATGACTGTATACGTGTATGGGTTGTTGAACTGGAATCTGCATCCATGCGCTGTATTTCTTCTTAGTCTTATAAACATATAGCTCCCTGCAAGCACTTTATCTTTAGTGGTTGCACAGTGGATAATGTTTATGCCCACAGCATACTGTGCCTGGCATCTTGCTGTGTGGACATGTTTACATGAGGACTGCATTTCACATTTCCGTCTCCTGGTGCGAAACGTACCTTTCCGCACATTCCCATCTGTGGCACGGAATTCCCTGGTGTTGAGTAGGAAGCAAGCTCGGTCCTGCTGGTAACGTTCCCGAGTGGGGCCCCGCCCAATGGGACTCCGTTCGTCGGGGCTCAGCACCTGATCAATGGTTGGGCAGTCCTCATTAGCCAAAGCAGCCGAGGCTGCATCACCGTTCTGCTTAGAATCTGGAGGAAGGTAAGAATTCATAGCAATGGAGTTTTATTGTCGGATAATAATATTTAAAAAAAAAAATAGTAGTGAAAAACAGAGAGACAAGTTGTGAATATATTTTTTGTCACTTTTACAGCCTATAAGTAATTGATAAGTACATTTTGAAATACAAAATTTTGCAGATAACTGTTATAACTTTGCAATATTAATTAGTTGTTGGAAATATCATCACTAAAGGTAAATAAGCCAAAACTAAAATATTCTTACCCTAACTTCATTCTTACACATTGTCATTTCTTTCGAACCTGGGGCCAAATGTATCAATATAGTTCTCTAAAAGTTTTTGGTTGCTTCATGTTTTAAAAATCCTGATCTTCACACTGAAGATGTAAAGTTGAGATTACAAAATTTCAACATTTTATAAGACCAAAATATTGATTAAAACGACAATGAAAACACAAGCAACATTTAGTGCTAAGATATAGACATCCAGTAGACTTTTTGGGAAGTTTCTGTTTCAAAAAAACAAAACCAACGGATAGACAGAGCTCTTAATATTCTTGACTCCAGCCAATGCTGGCAAGATATTCAGAGAGCACTGAGGAAACAGCCACTTTACAACTCATGCTAATGCTTTAAAGGTGGATTATTGGGGCATGGGCCTGAAGTTTGATGCTGAGGCAGTTTTACTGCTAATGGCAGAGGAAAAAAACTGTGAAGTCAGCCAAAACTGAGATGCATTAGGCTGTTTTAACAGATAATTAAGTTCATTTTCCTCCTATTGCGATTGTGCATCATGGCAGATGGAAGCCTTAAGGCAACTGTGAACCTACTAGTTGATCATAAATTAAACAACAGTTCTGATGGGCCAGTGATTTCTCTAGAGTGGTGCGAGAATCACCCCCGCATCACTGCTTGATATCACTCCCACTTCTTTCTCTTGAGATTCTAATGCTTTAAGTCTAAAGAACACAAGAACTCAAGAGTCAATTTACCAGAACTGTATCTGCGAATGGAAGAAAATGGGAGGAGAATAAATATAAATAACGAGAAAAAAAACTTCTCACCTCTATTGATTTCTATGATTTCCTCTTGAGCAAGAGGACAGTCGCCCCCTAAACCACCAGATCCCATCACTCCACCTAAGACATTTCCCAAGATCCTTTGTGGTGATGCAGTAGCCATTGCTAGGGCGTCCGGCTTGCAGTAGTTTGGTGAACCTGGCTGAGGTGCACGAGGGATATGTTTGTTCTTCTTTTTGGGCAGCTTTTGCTTGGCCATAGCCAGAGAATAGTACATGCCGAAGTTGTTGACAATGACAGGTACGGGCATAGCAATGGTTAGCACACCAGCCAAGGCACAGAGCGCACCAACCAGCATTCCTGACCATGTCTCCGGATACATATCACCATAACCCAATGTGGTCATTGTCACCACGGCCCACCAAAATCCAATGGGGATGTTCTTGAAGTTGGTGTGGGCACTGGCAGTAGGGTCTTCTGGGTCTGCCCCAATTCGCTCAGCATAGTAGATCATAGTGGCAAAGATGAGGACTCCAAGGGCCAGGAAGATGATGAGGAGGAGGAATTCATTGGTACTGGCACGAAGGGTGTGGCCGAGGACACGGAGACCCACAAAGTGACGAGTGAGCTTAAAGATTCGAAGGATACGGACGAATCGGACAACGCGGAGGAACCCCAAGACATCCTTGGCAGCTTTGGAGGAGAGACCGCTCAAGCCAACCTCCAAGTAGAAGGGCAGGATGGCAACAAAGTCGATGATGTTGAGGGCACTTTTGAAGAATTCCAACTTGTCTGGACAGAAGATGACTCGCAGCAAGACCTCAATTGTAAACCAAATGACACATACACCTTCAACGTATGTCAACCAGCTGTCAGTCACCACTTCGTACACTATTTCCTCACGGGTTGTGTTGCCATGCGTGACGTTCTCTGTCTTGTTTAGGATGGTGTTGAAGGCCTCGTGCGTCTCCATGCAGAATGTCGAAATGGAGATGAGGATGAAGAAGAGGGAAATAAATGCCACATACTGGAAGAAAAGGAGGTAGAGGGGAGAAAGAATAATTTTAATTGTTATTACATTTAGGTAAACAACACAAGAAGTGAGACAAGAACAAGAAATGAGTGAGGGCAAAGAGAGATGGAGACAGAAAACAGACAGATGATTGAGAGAAAAAATATCAATCTTTACAAACCTTTTTTTTTTTAATCAAAAATATATACTTCCTTCCAAACTGACCAGAATTCTGATAAACTTGTCCACCTGCATACAGAAAAGCTGTGATGCCAGTGTATTTTATGTTACTTTCAGTTGTTGCAAATCTTATTTCTTTTGCTTGGCAGAACAAAGAACAACCTAAAGCGATATTTTTAAGGGTGAGTTTAACTCTTGGGGATCCTTGTATCTTTTAATTACTTTTTAAACCACTAACAACAGCCGGAAAAATGGCTGTATCAACTTAGACTTATGTTATAAAAAGGAATTGTTTTAACCTTTTATAGCGCACTCTGTGAAATGTTTTGAATTTTAAAGACCCTTGAGAGAACATTTGACCTCACGATGTTGCCTTGTTTGCTAGAAATTGGTATTTATATCCAATATGCCACAAATGGTAACTTGGATGATGAAGGGTTAAAATATGTGAAGATATTCTGTCAGAGGATGCCAAGAAAAATGCATGGATGAACAGAGTTTTCCTCTGCTGTATGGTACACATGCTAATGCTTTGCTCCCCCTGTGCAAAGACTGTCAGCCTGCTAAAAGAAGTCTACATTTCTTTTCACCTTGGATGCAACAAAGATAATTTTGGCTGTTGGAATAAAGGCTATGAAAATTTGGTTGAAACCCAACATTTAATTTTAGTTGCAGTAGAAATAATAAGCTCCAACTCTGATGTTCATTTTCCCAACTCTGTTTTTGGATCTTCTGAGTTTTCGTATGTGCTTATTGTATACGGCCAGGCTTTTTTCCAGTTTGTGGCCCATTCCCACAAGCCCTGCAGTATATTTATAGATGCAGTATACTTTGTGCTTTTTCAGATAAATAATAAAAAAAATACAAGCATAGCCCAAGGAGCAGAACAGAGAGGTAATTCATACTTGAGTGGAGTCCATATATATATGGAAGGCTAAGTGTATTATGCGTGTGATGCATGTATTTTTGACATTATGGACTTATGTAACACGAAGAGGAAAATACTTTTAAGAAGAGGCCAGATCTCTAACAAATGGAGCAAGCCACTTTCACTTTCTTTCACTTAAAAGTCTCACTTTTTCTTTTAGTTTCTCTGAATTGGAAACTGAATAAAGGCCTACACACTATTTCCTATTTGCCCTTATGACAGAGACAGACAGACAAAGCAGCAGATTTAACATTCTAAGCCCAAGCATTTACATGGGAGATCAGCAAAGAAACACAATTTAAACCAGTTATGAATTTACGGATTAAACTTTTTTTTCTCAACATCTGACAAAAAAAAGACTAAGATTTTGCTTTTAGGTACAGTTACACTTTTTTATCAAATAATAAGGCAGACAATTATTTTATTAAATTTTCTCAGTATTTAAATTCAGGAGTTCACATGTACTAATATTACTGTAAACCATTTGGGAAAACTTACATGATCGTGCTATGGCTCTACAAACGCCTGGTGGATTATTTCATAAATCTAATTTAAATGACTCTTACTGTATAAGACGAGATGGGTTCTGCATACCTACGAAGACTGTACTTTGGTGCATAATGTGAATATCAACCCCAGAAGATGCTGGATGAAGGTGGTAAGAGACTACTTACACAGGAAACTAAAGCTAAAAAAACACTCAGAGAGGAAGACTGAAGGGTTGGACTAAAATCACTAGTTGCAGTTAAATGTTAATTTAAGAGACAGTTCCAATTTTAGAGTTTTTTGGTTGTTTTTTGTAGCCTAGGTAACATGGGCGGTCATGGGAGAGGGGTGGGTTCCCCTTTAGATCAGCTGTTCCCACCATAAACTGCAAAGTGTTTCTTTGATAATGGTTTTGCTTTGTTGTTTCTTACTTTGGTGGCAAAATTTCTATTATTCCTATCTTTGATTTGAAAATTATACAAGCACAAATCATTTCTGTTGGAAGACTTGAAGTCAACACTACAGTAAACATTCATGCTTGCAGGGTTGGCTGGTAGGGAGGGAGTACAAGGGGCAGAACCAAGCACTGTAACTCAGCCTCATGGAAGAAACTTGAGTGAAACCACCCAAAACTTAATTTTACGTCTTTCTCTGCTCCCCACCGCTCCTCCCACACACACAAACACAAACTATGGGTTACTCAGAAGCATAAGAGAAACACTTTTTTCTGATCCTTATGCTTGCTAGCTAAAGCGCTCATAGAAAATATAAAAAAACAGCATCCATAGAGACCTGATATATGAAATAAGAACATATTTTCATGGATTGCAACATGCAGTATTTACATCAAGTGCAGCTGGTGCTTTAACATTGTACAAAATGGACAGGAGGTTTAGTGGATTTTCAGGAGGGATGTATAGTGTCGGTCTCAGGGGGATCATTGCCTTTGCAACTACAGTCAAAGAAACTGTTCTTGAATGTATTTGCTTCTGATGGAATGATCCTGAATGGTTCCTCAGATGGAAGTGGGACAAAAAATGCATGGCCCAGGTGCTGCCGCTCTAGTTACCTCTCCTAGTAACATCATTAGTTCAACTTTTTTATTCTCTTTAGTCCAACTGTTTTTAATATTCTTTTTCGTTTCTGATTTTTTATTTTATTTTATTTAGTTTTTCCTACTTGCTTTGATTCTGTTTTATTTTCCTATATTTTAATCATGTACAGCACTTTGCATTGTTTTTGAACTGAATTGTGCTATACAGATAAATTTGCCTTGCCTTGCCTAGTATAAATGCTTACTTCAGCCATAGTGTGGCTGAATACTTATATTTATCAGTGTTTATATTGATGCATATTTCTTTACTTCTAAGTTAATTGAAAGGGCACAGCATTGCTTTAATTATTTATTTTTGAAGGATTTTATTTATTTATTTAGATATATTTTACTCTTGCAGCACTGTGGGAGTGGTCAGACAATCATTGTTAAGTCTGAAGCAAAAAAGTTTGCTTAAATAGTGTGTTGAAAAAAAATTCTTGTAGCTGGGTCTTCTGCAGTTACACCATTCAACTTTTCTTTATAATTATTTTATTTTTTTTTAAAACACCTGTCCTCATTTTTTCCACATTCTTCGGCAGTTTACCCCCATCTTCTTCCCTTCCTCCCTTTTCTACTCCATCTCTCCTATCAACCTCTCCTCTTCGATTTCTCTCACTAGTCGGTGTCTGACCTACTTTCTCCAATTGCTGCAGTGCTCCTCTCTGTATCGTGAAAACACACACATAGACACACAGAGGTTCTCAATCACCCCCCTGCCTGTACCCCGCTTACCAGCTCTCCTGTCCCAATGAAGCGGGATAGCACCAATGGGACCAGCTCAGCGGGCCCCTCTACTGGCTAAACACAAGAGACTCTCACTCACAAATAAAGCCAATGAAGAGCTCTTTGTCATAGCTCTCCTGTCTTCATCTGATATTATTGTTGGTATTCCAATATCAAACTGTATTGCATTTTGTGTGAATATATCAGGGCTAAGTAGTGCAAAACAATCTACTTTTTTATATTACAATAAAATATTTAATATGTAATCCGTAAACCCAGAAATCTCTATTTATTTTGCCACTATTCCAACCACTGCCATTCAAAACTCAAGTAATTGGTTAAAGGCTACAAAGAGACAGAGGTTAACCTAACAAATGGATTGTGCTAAGCCTATACAGCTGCAACAGCAACAAAATGGAATTTACTACATTCTAACCCTTAATGCAAACCGTTTGTGACCTTTTCTTTCCATTTTACATTATGTGCTAAGTAGTGTTTGTCAGATAAAATCAAAATACTTTAAAGTCTGGTTGAAAATGAAAAAAGGAAAACATTCAAGGTGGGATAAACCCTTTTGAAAGGTATTCTCTAACAGATATGTGTTTTTTGTAGTAGAAGAAGGTTTTTTACAGAGCATACTGTACATAGTAAGTGTCCAAGAACACACAATGAGATATAAAAGAAGGTAAGTTGCTGTAAATTTAGATCTTCTATGTAGGTTACACAGGTGGGCACACAGTGGGGAGTTGACAGGTAGTAGGAAAATGTGGACCCATGCATGACGAAAAGAGCCCAACAAACCAGCATAATTCAAACTGAAGAGAGTATCAAGAGTGAATATTGGCTCCACTAAACTTGGAAAAAAGGTAGTTCGTCATTCCAATGATCTCAACAGTAAGTGACAGTGTTTTGAAAAGGGGACAGAAAAATATGACAGGGATGATAGTAAGAGGAAGAGGAAGATGGCGAAGAAAAAGAAGCAAACACATCAGGAGACTGAAGGTTAATGGAGAATGACAGGCCTAAGCCACAAAAGCAACTTCTGTCAAGCAGAGGGACAGGGAGTTCTGTGAGTCTTCTCTGACATGCTGCCTCATAAAATCTCTTGATCCCAAAGCCAGAAATTCATGAACAATATAATAGCTGCATGCTTAAAAAAAATATCATCACCATCATCATTTATGTTTTTCTAAATCTCCAGTCATAGATTAGTTTAGAATGCATAAGATGTTTTTGCAAAAAGCAGAGGTTTGCCAAAGAAAGTGTTCACAAGTAGCTGATAACTATTTCCAAAGTTAGCTGCTTTCAGTATTCGGGTCGTGTTTACAGCAAAGGTACAAATTCCTTCATATTAAGAAATTCTTTTACGACAAACCAAGACTCAGATTCACTCGGGCTTCAAGACAGCAAAAGAAAGCAGGACGTTTAGCAGATAGCAGGAAGGATAAATGAAGACCAGGAATGTTGATCCATATCATATTTTTGAGCTTTTAACAAAAACATGCTTGGAAAATGCTGGATATGATAATATTGAAAGATATTTGCAAATATCAAAGTTCGTAGAAGGATCTACTTCTAACAATGCTTATGAAGAATGTTGCCTTAGTAAAGCTAGCCATACCAACCACACCAATTTTTAACACAAAATGCTAATGTATTTGATTTTAGACATTGGCACACTTTGTTTACGTTAATAACAGTTTAATTTTAAGCCCACAACAGCGAATATTGATTAGACATGAGCCAACTGACGGTGATTGCTCTTTCACATGTCCATAAGGTCCAATTAAATAAAATAAGTCACATATTAATATAGCTGGAATATCATTTAGTGGAAAAAGTTCACAGATATACAAGGGCACAACTTCTCTCACCTCGAGATCAAGTACCTGTTTTTGCCAGGGTTTTGCAAATGTAGTGCCCCAATAAATTAATAAGGGGGAAGAGCGCTGTTACTTTCTGCTTTTTTTCATTTGGAGCCAAGGAAGAAGCTCTTTTTGAATACAAAGTAATGTTAGAAAGATTTAGTGCGATTAATAAATAGAATATCAAAATCCATATAAGGTTTGGGCATGTGTTGTTAGGAGTGCAGTGTATCTTGGGGCAATATGATATGGAATCTAGTAAATGCAGGCCGTACAGTTTGAGAAGTGTAGTTTTGTTTTATCACATAATTTTAAAAGGAAAGCTCGAATAATAAACAGCCATGGTGTAGTCAGCAGCTACAATCAGTCTCACAATCGGAAGGGAAAATGGTTCCCACCAGATGTGCATTTGCTTTGCTTTCCAGCGTGAAAGACAGAACATGGAGCCTCGGCAGCAGCGGTAAGGCAAACTAACATTACCTTCGACAGCATTTCCTCTGCCTCTTTTACATCCTAGACACGCAGAAGTTAAAACAACACCTCCTGGGTGATTCGCACGCAGGAGAAAAAGGCAGAGAGCTATCAGAGGGGAGATCTCTGCACCTGCAGCATCACAGGATGGAACAGGTCAGGTGGCAGACATGAATGAAACAAAACTGAGTGTGGAAGTGGATTGAGCTGAAGAGAAGTCTGGTGCGGGTGAAAATGAAAAAGAAGAAAGAGAAAAGTACAGACATACAGAAATTGGGAACAGAAAACGTAACACTTTTGTGTTAAAAGGGATCAGTCTGTTAATTTACACTATTTTCTCCAAGCACCACCGTTTCGCTGGGATTTTTTAATTAGTTTTAATACGGAATCTGAGACTTGCCCTTCTCACGGTCAATTGTTGCCTATGTTTGCTTCGGACGGAAAATGGCTGCTTCGTAACATATATTCACAAGCTCTATTGACAGGTAAACAGGATTATAAAAGAGGGCATGCAAAGGCATGCAGCAAAGTTCATGGAGCCAAGACTGGAACCATGATATGGACATTGAGAATTAAAGCATCCGTACATAAGTAGAACTTTAAGCCCTGTACCGAAAGTAAACTCGGAAGGTCGTCCTTTGCGAGAGGGTGAAATGAACAACAACAATCCAAAACTAAACAAGTAGACAATAATAAAAAATAATAATAAACAAACATAGGGTTAAAATATTAGCATGTACTGTCTTCTCTTATTGTAAAGAGTTTTGATTTTTTTTATTTCCGATCCTTCAATTACCAATTTGGGTCAACCAGCTTGACTCCTAAGATATAAATGTAACTATATTTAGATATAACCTTTATTTATAAATGTATTCTTATTAAGATCCAAGATCTCAAAGTAATCACAACCTTTGACTATGTTAAAAGCCATGGAAACTTTTGTGTCCTATTGGCTGCTCCAATATTAAGTTTACCCACAGTAAGTTATCACAACTTGCTAACAGACTTGTAAAAGTCTTCACTTCAGATGCACTTTCTTACAAAACTACAATTTGATGCCAATATTTAAGTCAAAGACGTCATCCCCTGCTAATGAAATATCACAAAAACATAAAAAGTTTCCTAAAACATTAATCTATTATAAAATTAAAGTTGATAGCTTTAGGTTCTGCAGTAGAGTATTCCACCTTAACAGGTTAGCTACACAGGCTCAGTAAATTAAAAATTCAGCATTCTACTCCAAGGAAGCAGTTTAAAATGGTTATGCTTGTAAGATTTTTGCATTGTTGTAAACCACTTTTGTCATTATCTTGGTACTGATGACTGGCTTAATTACTCATTTCATTCACCTTTCTAAGTCTGCCTGGTTTCTCATCACTGCTTATCTGATACACCTACTCCTACCTCAATTTAAGGGGCTTGCATCCAGTCAGCAGGGCCAAATTACTTTGTTCTTGCTAGCCAGCAGTGAGAGTCTTTTCAGAGTTCCTTGGTGTTTCAGATTTCCTGGTCTTGACCTGTTCTGCCTCTCAGCCACTCAGCCTGTCTGTGCCTATTCTAATCTGTTTGCCTGACTTGGCTTTTTGACTCCTGGACCACTGTGCCTGCCGGTTTCTGTTCTGGTCTGTTTGCCTAACCTGACTTCTGACCCCTGCATGTTCTCTGGGGCCGCAGCAATTGCAGCACCCGTCGCATCTTGTTGGCAGCCCACTGGCTGGATCGTACCTTATTCTCAGGTGATGGACTGAACTGTAAAATCAGGTTAGGGACTCACGTGCACAATCATCCTTTGTCAGATTGTAAGTGTTCTCTCTTGCAGAGGCTGCTGACTTAAACACTCTAGCCACTGCCACTGCAGAACAGCTTTTATTAAATAAACGCTTTTTAAGTAAGACATCTGTGTGTCTAGTCTGAATACTATGTCCCTCTGTTCTGAGTCATTAAAACTTTGTGATATTTTCACCTGTAAAAGATGCCATTTAATTTAAGCTCACTCACTTTTTGAATTCTGTTGTTTTATAAATTAGAGTGCATCTTTAAAAACCAGAGTTAATGTATTCATGATTGGGTAATAGCCACAATGAAATGTTGGCAGAGATGAAAAGCATTGTTTTTGTAATTAGATCTAATAGCACTTTAATACTGGGAGAGTAGAATCTGGATCTTAACAATAGGTCCATTTTTAATCCATACAGCAACAGTTGAAGTAGAAATATCTGATATTCATTGAGCCTGCATGTAGCTTACAAGTGTACAGTAGATGAGTTTCTGCGAGTAGACAAACAGCCTATGGGTACAGAAGCTGAGTGTTCCGGTTCTGGAGAGCGAGCGCAAGCTGCAGGAGCTCTGAATCGAAGTGATGGTAAGCAACGAGAGGATGGAGAAGATGGAGAGAGGTGAAAGAAGATGATAAAACAAGAAGTATCAATCTGTCACTTCACACTTATATATCTCCTTCAGCACTCTGTAGCCTCCTGCCATCCTGCTCTGCGCTGTACCGCAAAGGTATGTGTGACAGAACAGCCATGTCGGCACTTTTGAATATTCAAATGAAAAGGCTTGATGTAACATCCACGCTTAGCCGCAGCATGCTGAATGCTCGGCAATACCACTGCCACGTGTGAAACCTGCAGTCTGGTGACCTTCAAGGTCCAACACCGAACCCCCACCACCATTACCCCATTCCCCTTCACCACAACATCTACAGCTTCACTCTGAAATTAGATGTGGAACAATTACCACCACAAATTTCAAAGAGCAGAAGAAAACGGAGAGAAAGAGAGTTTTGAGACAGAGATGGTGATCACAGGGAGAGTTAATTGCGTCGCGATAGACAAATAAGGAAGCAAGTCTAAAGGAATGGAAGGAAAAGGAGAAGAGAGAAGAGATCGTTGAAAATCTACACAAATTAGGGGGGAGGGTGCAGGGCATCGGGGAGTGAGACTGCAATACAGACAGAAGGAGGTGTTGGGAGAGCATAAATGTGAGTGATATAACAAGTAGAGATTGTCAGAGCTGATATTAGCTCTACAGACGTCCTTTTTTACATGCATGGCAGTACGCGCTGCTCTTCTTTAACGGGACTCTAGTGGCGCAGTGTTTACTGCGGCACCATCCAGAAGAGCTTTATCATTACAGTATTACTACAGTCCTGCCTGGCTCTCTGTCACCATGACAACCACTGCGTTAGCCTCTGCTTTCAGGCACCAAGGACAAGACTAAGCCAAATACTGCTCCTACAGCTGGCGTAAAGGGCTGAGTGTAGAGGAACAAGAGCAAAACCGTGATGGTTTGCTGATAATGATGATGTTGTTTGATGAATGCAAAATCAGAAATGGTAACGGTAACAATAAGTGACCTTGACATAAATCTAACATAAAAAGATATGTTAAAGACAGTTGTTCATTTAGGATATCTCTTTTCACCCCCACAGATGTTACTGATGTTTGATCGGCATTAGTATGACTAGCAGCAACCAGTGCGGCAGACTGTGCAGAGGCTCTACTGGAGGGCGAAGCAAATGGGCGATGAGTGCTGCAGAGTCAGCAACGACAAGCATACATTGAAGGATGATCTGAAATCACCACATGAATGAGGCTTAAAAAGTGAACATTTTAAAAATAGGCAATACTGAGCATTCACCAAAGCCATAATTTAAAATCCAGGAAAAGCTGCTGAGTGTATTATCCTATCAAGTGGGACAGACTTTTAGATACTTAATAAAGATAAGTGTGTTGGGTGAGCAGTAGCTTGACTGAGTCACAATAATAGCTTTTACTGGTCAATTAACATCAGTGAGGTTAACACTAAAGAAGAATGCTGCGAGATGAGACAAGATTTTGGAAAGGTTTTGAGAACATTGTTTCCTTCCTTTTTAAGTCAAAATCTCTTTATTTTGCAATCAGAAAAGGAATTACATTTCACAGACACATTGCAGTCCACCGTAGGATACAAAGATAATAAATGCATACATAAATGAGTAAAATGATTAGGCTTTAAAAAGCACTAATTCATTCAAAAGCCCACCACTAATACGGTTTAAAGTTAATAAAAAGTTTCAAGCAGCTTACTGTATTTTAAAGATTTTCTAACAACCTTTAAAAAGAATCACTCTTTATTTGTCTATTAACTATGTAAACGAAGACAAACAAAATCCCAGTTTAAATAGGTATTATAGATATGCAATAAACAACAAATCAAATTAGAAATAATTTAATTTAATAACTATCTCACAAATGATTATAGTTTTTTTTGTTAAAGACTAAGAACCAATGCGCTATAAATCTTGCAGCCTAGCATTCTGCATGCAGGTTTGCTTGTCTAGTCAGTATGCAACTTATCATTGTATTTGCAGTGTGCTCCACATGCAAAGACTTTTAAATGTGGACCAAATAGGCTTTGGTATATTACTAATTAGAGCAGGGGTTTTCAACATTCCTTCCAGGCCAAGGACCCCCAAACTGATAGTGAGATGGAGTGGGGACCCCCTAATTATATATATTGTATGAAATTGTGTTATATCAAACTGGTCCTATAGTCACCCTATTACATATGGAGTAATGTAACAAAAGTAATTTTACCCTGGGATTATTAAAGTATTTCTGATTCTGATTTCTGGTTGATGGGACAGGTGTTGTGAATGAAACGGTGCCCAGCTTGAAAGAGCTCCTGTGTGTCACTGAATGTGTGCAATGATGACTGAAAGACATCTTCTGCCTCCAGAAGGGGGGTATATAAAAAAAAATCTAATTAACCAAAACTTTCAGTGTATTCTCATTATCAGTTCGTATGAAATCGTACAAAAAGTTATGCACAGTAATTTCGTATGTTTTTGATGTTTTTTTCGTCGCATTTCGTCGTATTTTTACTTCTTGCCTCGAGACAAGATATCCTTGCGCATGCGCATCTTACGCACCATTAAATAACATAGAATTTAACATACAATTAACCCTCACCCTGACACTAACCCTAAGATACAAAACAGCAAGCAACCTAGTTAGAGACCTGAAGTAATTATTGCACTGTTTTTCCCAGTTTTACGCCCGTCCGCGGATCTGCTTTTTTCGTCTGTCTGGCTGCGCATGCGCAGTGATCTGTTTTTTCGAGGAAAAACATCAAAAACGTACGAAATTCTGTGCATAACTTTTAGTACGATTTCATACGAACTGATAATGAGAATATGATATAAACTTTTGCTACCCCCATGCAGTACCTCCGTGGACTCCCTAGGGGACTTGTAGGCTAATGTGTGAATACTTAATTTATAAGAAGTCAGCCATTTTTTGGTTTTTCATTCCAATAACATCTCTTTAGGGGCTTTTGAACACACACAGTAATGGCAGAGGCATACAAACAAAGCCTTTAAGATGTCATTGGATCACATCAGCTCTAGTAAGGAAGGATTCAAGGGCAAATGGCAAAACACAATACTGGCAGAAATGTTTAATTCTAGTAACCCTTGCTTCCTCTATGAGCCATCGTCTGTTGCGGATGAAATGCTGCCGTTTCTTAGATAATGCATTCTGCATGTGTGAGGGCAAATATCCAAGCCAAGACAGTCTTTTGTAAGCCTCCATTGGGGGATACCCAGAATCTGAAACACAGGAGACATGAGTTGGTGGAAGGAGATGCAGATTTGTGAGGCACTTGAGTTGTAGGAGATGAATGAAGAGGAATGCTGGGAGCTTAAGTAAGGTTGCGAGATATAATTAGCTCCTGCTCTGGGTAATCCTGGCATATATTTTACTTTCAGACTGCTATACTTACATTCTTCCAACACTTACTCTCTGAGGTCAGCACTCCTGGAAGATATCCTGGTAAAATTTCAATCACTGGAAGAGCTTCTGTTTTAGACATTCCCCCAATGACTTAACGTTTTGACATGATACAGCTGAATAAATGCACTTCAAAAACGCTCACTCACTCACACGAGCAAACACACATACTGACTCAAGTCGACATGTCAGTGTGTTGTATGAGTTCTGCAGTGCTCAGGTCCTTTCTTTTTTATTTCCACTGCAGTCCTGTCACAACAGCTCTGAAGACAAACAAACACTGCCTTCAGGTGACTGAACTGTACACATGTCCCTTCCTTCTTGTCAGAAATGTGCTCCATCCAAATCTCTGCAACGTATATGCACATGTTCCTTCTTTTCTTTTATATAGTTATCAACCCTTTCTCCATTTGTCCTCTCTTGTCCTGCATGCTCTCTTTGAGATGTTCACTTCTATTCCATTAGCTATGATGACCGATTGCTTTTACGCCTCCTCCTCCCTCTTAAAACCCTCTCTGTCCTTTCTCTTTTGTCTTTGTCCCCATGTGCTTAAGTAACTGTCTATAATATATCCTGCTGCCCTGCTGCAGAGGAGACAGTGAAAAGTCATATAACATGTGAAATTTGAATCAAGTCCTCCGATATCTTTCTTAATCAGCTTTCTGTATGAAGCCATCATTTGTTTGTACACCTCTACTCCAATGCCACAGGGACAGGAGGGACAATCGGGAAGCAGATGGTCACACAGGACTCATCGCAGCAACACTATCCAATGTCATTTGCCAAGAGAATGAGCAAGCACCAAGTCTGACTGTTTAAGTGCTACATCATAACATGATGCCTGCCAGGCATGTCCAGGCATTAGTAACAGCCAGGTAAACACAAGGCCTTAGGGTTTAATGCATATGTGATGCGTCCTACTGCTTGTTTAGATCTGGAGTTCCATCTAGATATGCTTGGATGCTGATCAGGTTTTAAAGATTTGGCAGAGATTTAATTTCTGTATAATGGCTTACAAAATAATGAATACACCATAAACATTTCTTAATGTTTTCTCAAATATTAAGCTGTTCACATTATTTGTACTCAGCCAAACTCAGCCGAGTCAGTATTTTGCAACTGAGACTGAAACTCTTTGCCTCCATAAAGTCATTTTTGAAAAAATAAAACGCACAACTAATACTAATACTAGTTGTTTGGTCAAAAGATTGTCCCACCTGAGCTATAAAACTCTAGCCTGGGTGCCATTCCGAACTCAGTCCCGCCCACAAGGTTTGAGGTTGGGAAGTTCGGTCTGGCTCTGCTCCATAGTAGCGCGAGTATGATCGCCCACCCTCTGGCGATCCAATCAAATTGTCAGGGCGGGCTTTATACGATTATGGACAGATGATCAACAGTAATGTAATCAACCACGTGACCAAAGCGCGCTTGGGTGACAACAACAATGGCTGCCGCTGGAGAGTTGAGGTGAGTAGATTCTGCTATTAGGTCTGTTCTAGAAGATATCGACAGCAAATTAATTTTAAAAGAGGAACAGAGAAACGCGATCAAGGCTCATCTTCTTATTCTAGGCGTGCAACTGCACGCTTTGATTTTTGTTGACAACAACTATGCATCGCTTAACATACGTCACGCACTCCGTTGCTCTTATTGGTTGTAGGTCTATCCAATTGAGTGCAGAGGCATTTTTTTTCCTGGTTCATTCGAAACACGCCCCATAATCACAGCTCTATGGAGCAGTATCAGACTCATATTCTGACTAGAATTGAGTAGGACTACGTCAGGCTAATAAAACTCTGCAGATACTGTACTGTCACCACTGTCCTCTTGGCTGCTACTTTAACTAAATCTCTCCTTCATTGTGCTTTAGTTGGATCTTCATGTTAGATTGTATAAACAGATTGTTAGACTGCCAAACCTTTAGGTTTTGCTTTAGAATCTAACCCTTCTTCAAATGTCATAACTTTCTTTCTGATCTGTCAGTTGTGTTTGCTGGTGTTTGTGAAGCTACAAAAATGTATATAGACCTTTACTGTTGAACAAAATTGAAAACCATGTATCATTTTCAAATGTACAGTTTGGTGCTGCTTTGTCTTTGTTCCTCACATAAAATTCCATCAAAATACACTAAACACTGTCTTCTAGTTGGCTTTTTTTTATTATCACTCCTTCAACTGAAGTGCTTCATATTGTGGCAAACTGGTTTTTAAAGTCAAGGCATCTACTATGCATTACGATAAGAAGCGATATCAGCTTCTTGCATTATAAATAGGAATGTCCCAATCCGATATCAGCAATATCAGAAATCAGTCTGTCAATAAATAAATGCCAGAAGACATCAGCCTGCATCTTAAATATCCAATATAATCATGTTAAAAAGAAACACCCTGCTCCTGTTTAAAGTGTATATAACATATTGATCACATGGGTCGGTTGTTTTCCTGCCCGTTGTTGTTAACTCATTGTCTCTGAGGAATATTTGATCAAGCCTTTTCTAACATTTTACTTAATGAATGAGTAATGAAATGATTTTTGATTAGTGCTGATCAGGTCAATATCATGATTGGTTAATACTCAATGATGCAATACCAGTATCGTATTGGAAATTATAAAGTTGTATCAGAAAACCTCTAATTATAAATACTAAAATATGTCAAAAGAATCTAGTTTCAAATATTTTCATTTAATTCATTGTGTTTCTGTATGTAATTAAAATGGAAAATTTTCTCTCAGTGAATAATTGTTTTTTTCATCTTTGTTCAGTCACGAGTCATGTGCTGAAAAATACACAGTAAATGTAAAAATGTGTTTTTTTTCTTTTTTTTTTCCCAAGATACAAAAACTACCTAAAGTTAAATATTGGTACATTCCACTTTGATTGTGTTGGTTTATGCCACATCTAACGTCCTCTTCTGACATGATGTTCCCATCTGTCTGGATGGTGACATTAGGAGACACTGTACGTCAGATGAAGTGATTTATCTGTGTTGTGTGGGTGTGAAAGCTCAGCCAAATGGTTTATGGGCAGCTACACTTGCCCGTGTATTGGCCGATGCAGAAGAGTAAACAAATAGAGAAAGAATTATGCTTCACATGCTGTAAGAAGGCGGTCAGATATAGGAGGAAATTTGTAAGGAAGAGCGGGCGAATTATTTATTTTTTAAATCCTTCTGCATGTGCAAAGATCGTTTTCTAACTTTCTTTTTTAATAAGAATTAAAACAAACTTTTTCCATCACGATTTTAGATACATGTTCCAATCCATGTTCTTGTTTCAATGATTATAGCTCACGATACCCTGCTCCCTCGTCTCATTTGACAAAACTTGCCCCATTTTGAAAATGCAGACTCCCACCACTGTAATGGGTTCTGCCACTCTACAAGCTCTTTCTACTACGCCCAGTGTGCTGGATCATTTTAAGTCCAGAGCATAAGAGCAAAATGTCCAGGGTTTTTCAGAACGTCCACCTAATTGACTGTCTGCATGGAGCTGTAGAGCGCTGACTCAGCACTTAACCAGTAAATGGGCTGAAGTGTTAGGGGAACATAGCCGGACATGAAGAGAAGCAACATAACGACACTGTTTTTACAAAGCTTCTCCCTGAAATGGAAATAGATTGCCTAGAATATGTGTACAATAAATATCTAGCAACATAGAATAGAATAGAATAGAATAGAATAGAATAGAATAGAATAGAATAGAATAGAATAGAATCCCTTCCTCGTCCCACAATGGGGGAATTCTGTTGTTTACAGCAGCAAAAAGATTTTAGAAAAAATGGTCACACCAATGTGGACCCTAGAAAAATTTATAAGAACAACATACTAGTTAACAGTTAAGAGATAAACAACAGAAAACTGTACTGTAAGTGTTTTAACAATATAAAATTGTGCACCCGGAGAATAAATAACCAATATCCAGCTATGGACATTTTTACAGTAATGGATATTTGAAAATAGCAGCAACATCAGGGATGTACAAAATGACAGCAGCATGTTATTTAACTGACTAAGGTAGAAACTGTGCAGAATCAGCATGAATGTAACAACTTATTGAGGTTGTTGGGAACAGTGGTGGTTATAAAGTCTTCCAGCTGCTGGGAGGAAGGATCTGTGATAACGCTCCCTGTTGCATTTAGGGTACAAACCAGTATATTTCAGAAGCCCATCTATAAGAAACACAATTCTCCTGTTAGCAGTTATAAAGGTCACCTATAAGAACTAATTAATTTGAAATTGTGTAAAACTATAGGTGGATAATAACACATCATCAATATATACTGCAATACAATTTTCTTTGACAAAAGTGAAATGACTTTCAGGCACATTTACTATTTTTCAATGTATGTCGCTGACTGATCCACAAATTACATAGATTTATGTGTTTAGCTTTTTAAAAGTTATTTTAAAGGAGTTTTATGAACTTGGCAAAATAGATGCTATAATTTTGTACAGGATTCTGTTATGGGCATTTATTACAGTCTTTCCAAGGTTTTTTTCTTCTTTTTTTTCTTGTATACATCAGTAACGACATTGTATTGCATCAATTGAAAAATATTTTTTATATATACATCATAAGTTTTAGCCATACTGTGAAGCCCTATGTAAAGCTAATATCTGTAGAAAACCATAGGGTTCAAGGGATTATATAGCTTTCAACGTCAGTTCATTTCCCAATTCAGTTAAGAGCCAACAAATGGATAGTCTGTAAATTGGTTAATATAAATTGAGGCAACCAAAGCAACTAGACGGAGCTGTCAAGTACAAAAATAAGTACATACATCCAACTGTGCCCCCTTATACTTATGACATACAGAGCAGGAAGAGCTGAGTTCATATTACGACCTTGTTCACTACATCATGAACTATAGGATAAACAGGATCAGCCATTTTGTTATGGTGTGTGAGGGACAGAGCCAAACAAATAATCAGAAGAACAGGGACGTTTGAGAAGAAAAATGGAAACAAAATTCAGTTACTACAAAATTCTGAACTCAAAACATAAATCTGGGCCCAAAAAGAAAATGACATCACCCAAACCAAACTTAACTAAAGCAACTAAAGTATTATTGACCTACCTAACTGACACACAAGGGGGGAATATATACTGGCTGCTCAGGCCATTTTGACACAGGAGGGAACATTACATACCGTACATTTACTTTATCAGAACTACAAAGAGCGAACTAGTCTATACAACACAAAATAGGCAACCTATGAGAGAAAATAACTTAAGTAATTAAACTCTCCAACTTTAATTACAGCAAAAAACTAACAAAATGGAAAGAAATTCTCATACCCCTTCTAAAATACGTAGAAGAGTCCAATTAAGTCTCATTGCCACTGAGATTATTTGCAGCTGGGACTCTTCCTTCACTGGCCAGGCTAAGCCCAAACGGCAGCATCCCAGGAACTGGCAACTCAAAAGAAAAGTATTTGTTTAAAATAAACCATACAAGCAAAATGAGTCAGCAAAATGTGTGCACCTAAAATGTTAACCAATGCCAAATCATTAGTAAAAAAGAATCAAAAACAATATGGGAAAAAAATATAAAGTGCAACATATAAATAAAAAGAATTACCATGCCATTTATTGTAGGGCTGCAAATCCTGCCTTCACATGGTGTTAAAAAAATGTTTTTCATCATAGCTAACCAGACATAAAGTGAAATAAAAAGATCAACTAAAAAATGTAGACTGCGCTTGTAAAAAAAAAAATAGAATTAATAAAACGACTACATTGGTAAGAGCAGCAGCAGTTCTTTTGAGTGAACTGAATAACTAAAATCGGTATATTAAAAAGATTTGTTGACCACATCATTCAGTTCATGCAACTGCAGTATTGGTTTTATTGTTAAAATCGACACCTTCAGTCACATAGTGTGCTATTTATAGAGAGCTATGTTTTCTTCTCCCTAACATTTAAAATTGCTAATAAAGCATGGCTTAAGGGAAATTATGGACCTGCTCTTCAAAGATTCCGAATAAGGGGATCAAATTGCACATGCAACTTTTTTTGCATGTTAAAGGGGAACACTCTTTTTTTTTATATTGGGTCCTTGATTTTACGTTATTACATCATGTTCTACTCACCCATATTAGTTTTGTGTCATTTGGAGCCGTTCTGAAGATATTCGGTTTTATAATCCAAGTAACGTCTTCCTATGGGCAACGAGTTGAAGGCACAAACTAAACTGTTCATAATTTATTCTTTATGGTACCAGCACTCATAACATGTAGGCGAATCACAGTCCCACAGACATCCGCTGTTATATTTTTTAGATTTATATTTTTTTAAAACAAAGCGGAGTGTGTATGAAGTCATCCGCGCACCGGCTACCATTCATTCATCTTGTCCACTAAACTGCTGTTAGTTTTACTCACATGCCAGGAAGATGTCTAGTGCTACTACCACAGATGATCTCACTCTCTAAATGGAATTGAACAATTCAGATTAGCTAGCCGAATGAATAAAAGGGGTAGAGCATAGCCGCCTGTGGCCCGGGCTTCCTGTCACAACTCCAGTCCGGCGAGCGGATGACGTCATACACACTCAGCTTTGTTTTAAGAAAAATCTAAATATAAAAAATATAACCACGGATGTTTGGGGGACAGTGATTCACCTACATGTTATTAATGCTGGCGTATTAATGTATTAATTAATGGTATTAATGCTTTTGTTGTTCGAATAAACTGAACTGAACTGAACTGAATGCTGGCGTACCATAAAGAATAAATTATGAACAGTTTAGTTTGTGCCTTCAACTCATTGCCCATAGGAAGACATTACCTGGATATAACCTAACGGAATATCTTCAGAACAGCTCCAAATGACACAAAACTTATATGGGTGAGTAGAACATGATATAATAATGTAAAATAAAGGGGCCAATGTAAAAAAAAACATAGTTACAAATAAGTTCATTATAGGGATTTTATTTAGATCATTTAGACAAATGTTTCATTCGTTTGGATGTTCATGACTGAACCACCATTAACCACATTGTACTGTAGTCTATTTTAGCCCATAAGATCTGGGGCTTAATACTTAGATTTTTGCTTGCAGATGTCTAAATTCTAACAATACTGCAGATGTCTAAACTGGTAGGCAGCTTGTCTCTTTCGGTTTGTTACTAAGAAACAATAAGATAATTTATATTCAATAAATTCCAAAAAGCTTTGGCAACAGATCTTCATAGGTTAAAGGCTGGCAGCGTCATTAGCATGTTAGTATTAGAAGGAGAGATCATGTAAAAACATAAAGTTTTCCCTTCTACCGCATTACATTTCAATGAAAATCCAGAATGGTGTTTATCTTTATTATATATAAGAAAAAAACACCTGATATTGAAAATTGGACAGAATACAGGTTGCCATGGAGGGGTGTTCTTAGTAGCATCACAAACACAGGGAGCCACCTACTATGTGCAATAAAAAAATAAGTTTTTTTAGGCTGTTTTAAGCATGCACAATGCATCCATGCTGAGATTATGATGGTTCATTGTCATGGTAGCTTGGTGTCTGGATGTTTAAAATGGTGCGGGATAGCCGATAACATGTGCTAAAAAAGCTTTGTGAGTTATTCAAATTATCCTACATATGGCACACACATAGTTTCAAGACCCTTACACATATTGGCAGCCCCAATGGGTAGGAAATACAGTTACATAAAGATAGGAATTCCCACCATAAACCCTAAAGCAGTCTGACACATTGATATGCCACACACCCCAAAAGGGGTCATACGTAATCTGTCACTTGACCTATCTAAACGATTGAACTCTGACTTCCCTTCCTGCAACACCATGCCTCAGTTTTCTGCCTCCAAGCCATTTCTTGCTTACTCAACACAATTCTCATGTCCGTCCTTGTTATGAGACATTGAGCCTCAGTCCAGTTAAGTATTGCCAACAGAGAGAGCTTAGATTACAAAGCAGCACACAGAGGGACAGCGACTTCCGACAATGCCAACACAACATGAGACGGCCTGTGGAACAAAACTTTGTCAGGGAAAAATGAAACAGAGCGAGGTATATTTACCGATTTCAGGCACAGGAAAGCCAAGTTGACAAACTGCCACTCCCCTGCTGCTCCAGGAAAACTATTCATCTTAAACAACTCATTAGGCACCAAGGAATACTGTTTTGTTTTGTCTTTAAGTAAGGAGAATTTGGTATTTGGCAAATGCCATCTATACATGCATGATACAAGCATTAACTCTCCTCCTCTTAGTAGTAATGGAGGAACAGATTTACCATCAGAGAATGAAATTAAGGCCTCCTTTTCCTTTCATTGCTATTTTCAGAGTCAGCCCACAGGGAGAGGAGCAGGAATGGAAGTGGGAAATAGGCCTTTCTGCAGGGTCGGGGTTTGAATGGAAAGGATGTGGATGCAATGCTAAAAGTCAAATTTCTATGCTAAGCATTTAAAACCTCTGCATTTCCAAAAGACCACTTTTAAAATACATTTCCACACAAGAAGGAGAAATATCTCTTCTTGTGACTTCAAAATGAGACAGAAGCATTTTAGACTTAGATGGTGTCTGCAGTGAGGGTTAAACATAGACCTGGTTGGAACTCTGGATGCATTCACAGTAATTCCTGTAAAATCGATGTATTTTTAACAATTTCAAACCAGTACCTAATCAAAAATTTCTAATAATAGTATTGCATTCCTAATAGTAAGTTAAATTAATCAAAAGAATATGAAAGGGGTGAAAGTGTTGCTTTATGTTTCTAAATACTTTGTTTAATATGTTTAGGTCTAAGTTGCATTACAGTAAAAGAAAATGAAGAGGAACTTCAACAACAGGGTGTTACAACTGTACTGATGGCCCATCTTAGAACATGGTCGACAAGCAAAGCTATAATGTTACATTCGGATAATATCAAAGAAGGCAGGTATGAAAAGCAGTAGTCAAAGGAAGACTAAGGATTTTACTAATTTTTAACTAAATGACATGAATGGACCCATTCAAGATGCCAGATACTTAATGTACCTTAATTTATGTCTTGGCTAATTCCATACATCCAAATTGAGTTTAAAATGGTCTTGCCTATAAGGCACATAAGTTATTTACAAATAATTGGGCAAGAAATGTATCGGTCTTCATAAAGAAATGTATAGCTTTTACTACCAGCAACGTTATAAGCTTTAATTTTTCCGACCACAACTGGAAACAAATCTTGTTATAGTTTATTTTATGAGTTTTTTTAATAATTTTTAATTACTGTAAAAACTTAACCATTCAAAAACCATTCCTTTGCGGTTTGATTAAAAAGACTCAAATATAGGGAAGCATTGTGCTATCATTGGTTTTATTTTAGTTCTACACCTGGAGATAACCTGGCGGGTCGCAGTTGTGTTTATGACAACATTGCTGACCATAACGCTGAACACAGTGGAAAAAGAACCACAAGCCACTGAGCAGCTGAGACAAGACCTTTAGGGAGAAAGAGGAAGCCTAGAAATGAATCAGATAAAGGCACACAGTGTCCGATTTTAGAAGGGGGCAAAGGGGACATCTATGGAATATGCTGAGCTACAAATGATGCTTTGTCAGGATAATTTCTGATAAAGGCAATTGTGCCCTTCTGAATGTAGCCAAAACAGAGGTAACCTACCTGCATGATAAAAGGACAACAATCGAATGGCAGAAACAAGATCTTTTCAGTGCACTTTTGAAAGGCGCTGAGGATGTGGAGAAACATTCATATAATGTAAAAGAGTTTTTAATAGGGTAAATTACTCTTTATAGACATATGCATTCAATTAAAGGTCCCTAAATGGGAGTTGCTAACATAAAAATACATAGGAGCCTATAATTTCCTTTTTTGTGTTTGTTACACTTGGTTTTGTGTAGGTGATATCCTATAATGTGGAATTTAGCACAATAAAAACAAAAAAACAATTAAGTGTCTGTTGGTATATGTGTTTAAATAATGAAAGTATTGCTAATAGTATCCTAAATTGTATGCGATTGTCTGAGTAACTGCCTGGTGATCAGAAGTGTCTGATTTTTCAGATTCAGCTGTTCCTGATGGTGACTGGAAATATAGAAGAGACATAAAAGGTAGACTTAAAGGTATTTAATTCCAAATCAATTGTTTTTTTTTTTTTTTTTTTTTTTTTTTATTAAATCAAGGGGAACTCAAAAGCTATGTAAAGTTTTTTATATCAGAAACCTGAACTTCAGTTGGTTTTAGTCATTTTGATCTTTTCCCATTTTGGACTTAATTTTCATTGTTTCATTGTTTTATATTCATATTTTTAAAGTCCAGGGAAATTTTCTGCCACTGGAAGTACATTGATAACAAAAATGGTGAGGTTCTATATATGGAAAGGATTTCTAGTGTTCTTTTTTTAATATATTTAGCTTAATGTTATAAGCCTTTTAAAATAGATTTTTTTTTAAACTACATGTTTAGAATTTATTACCCCTGTAATTTGATCTGATTTCTGTTTTTATGCTTTTTTCTTTTGCATTTTGTTGAAAACAAATTGCACACACAAAAAAAAAAAGTCAAATTGTTATGTAATACATTTGCATAAATCTTGAAATTTGGGGGAAGTAATTCAGTGAGGGTATGATTTGCGGTTTTTCTCTTAGTCAAAACCTTTTAGCCTATGTGAAAAGAACTAGGTTTAATATACATTTGTAGAAACTTACTGAGAACTTCAGGCAAATCTTACTAAGAAACCAAAAAGCACCTGGAGAGCACAGACTTCCATCAATCAGCTTATTTCTCTATTTCACAATATTAAGGAATTCTTTTAATAAATGTGTTGAATCTTGATTGTTATCAACACAAATTGAATGGGTTCTGAGTAGGGCTAAAACACGTGTGTTAAAAGTTTCGGCCAATCCGTCCCTTGATTAGTTTTTTAATGTGGCTATCCAACCAACGCTACTAAAAGCATTACCTCATTGGTGGATGCAAAAAATTAAAAACATTCTTATTGCTGCAGTCAAGCAGGTATTTAAGTGTGAAGGGAATGGCTATGCCTATCTGCAGTGCTGTTTTAGAAAGGTGTAGGAACTAGATCTCCACAGACAGCCTTAATTAAATGTCTATAGTTACTTTTCTAAAGCTCTGGTGTCCCCTTAGGGAGGTGTGCCTCATACTATCAAAAGCCCTTCTTTATTTCACAATTCAAAGGAATCCTTTCAAATATTCCTTAATCCAAGGAATAATTGTGATCCGGTCCACAACCAAAATTCATTGGGTTCTAATCTAGTAAACTAACTTACTCCAAAATGAAGCGAATAAAACAGTTAATGCAATTAACAATAAAACAGATTTTTATTTTTGGTAGAAAAGTATGTCTGAATCAGTGAACATCTGAAGCATAAATAGGTTCTGACAAATACAATTTCCTACTTTAGAATGTTTATGTTAGTTTTGTACAGTTTTAAGTTTTGGGATGTTTCTGCATTTCCAATGAACAAGAATGAGGTACGGTCCATTCTTTATTAGAAAATGTTGGCTGCAGTTTTACTAGCTAACCTTTTTTGTGAATGTCTTTCAGCTTCTGCCACAAATGGCCCTCGGGCCACTCTGTGACATTTCTAAAAAGAAAAAGAAGTCCCCTAATTTGAATGAATAAGCTGGGGAAAAGAAAATCCATTCTACCAACTTTTTGACTTCTCTGCACTAAAGCTGCAAAATGCATAGAATGTAGCTGCTAAATTATGATGCTTCTGAATTTGAGAAAAAACATGCCAAAACATTTCACTTTGTTTATGTGCGATGGATATTGCTTTTCCTTAAAAAAAAAGGGGGGGAAACAAGTGAGTTAAACATTTTTTTTTGTTTGTATTTAATTTTTTTTTAGAAATTGATGGATCCCCAGAGAGTTTTTTTACAAAATGCTTTTCAAATACACTATATAAGATGTCACTGGCAAATCAAAGTAATTTAGCTACGATTACGACTTTAAAAAGACTAAACAAGGAGAAATGAACCAAGGTCCAGATTAATCTATAACATCCACATCAACCTGATTTTAATCAATACAAGAATAAGATGGAGGTGAGATTATAATAATGTTAATACAATTAAAATAATGTTAATACAATAATGAGACTAATACAATGATGTTAGCCACGGGTTTTTTTTTCTTTTGTTTTTTTTACTTTTTAAAGTCGAGAAAGTCCAGAGAGCTAAAGCATTTCTCAGATTCATAAAGACAAAAAGAGCAGATAGTCAATGAAGCATCAATCGATTGGCAGGCAGATGGGGGGGGGGGGGATTGGATGGCTCAAGCCTTCACAGATAATCGAAGATGCTAAGGCGGCAGCACCCCACCCCCACCACATAGCCTCTTTCTATCTGTGTTTGTCACCCCCTTCTTCCATCTCTATACCCCCCCCACACTCAGTCTGTACCGTTCTCAGTCTTCTGCTTAAGTCTTTTTTCTCCCCTTCTCCATTTCCCGTTTCATGCCCCCTCCAACTCTTTTTCCTCCTCCTCCAGCTCTATCTCACTCTCTCCCTCTCTCTCGTGTCTACTGCAGCAGAAAAGCCAGCACAGGCACTAGCGTGTGTGTGTATATACGGCTGAACATGTGTGCATTACTACGGTAAAATTTTACGTGTTAGCCTCAAACAATGAGGAGCCATGAAGGTGAAATTAGGAAGTAGGAAGGAAAAACCCCAAATGTATATGTCGAACACTACGATCAGGACATTGATTACTGGTGCATTATATCACGGTCATGCAAACAAGCCCCCCCAGCCCCCCAGAAAGATCATTTGAGTAATGCCACCCCACCAGCACCACCTCCATCTTTCTTTATGTTTCCTTTCCTCTCCTTTCTCTTCTCTCAACTGCCTTCAATGCATTTCCATGTCCGCATTACTTTTTTTTTTTTCTATTTTCTCATCTGAATCACCTTGAGATTTTTTTTGGGGGGCTTTACATTCAGTTATTTTTTCTATTAGAAAAATGAAAATAATCAAAAATGCTCACATTATGGATGATTTAATAAAGGGGTCCATGAGGACAAAAGAAAAGAGGGAAAAATGTGATTTGGGTCACATCACATCAGGCATGAGAGAAAAAGGACGCAACGAAATGGGGCTAAATTCACCAAAAAAGGGAACCAGTTCAGTGCAGCCTCTGAAATCAATTCCACCTACTACCTGCTCTGCACTCTCTATAACCCCACAGTGGTGTCGCAAACACCACTTTCTGCAGCCAGCATGGCATTGATGGAAGTGCTTTTTGTAATCAGATTTTGTTAGTTATTCAGCAACAGAATATGGCCACTATAAATACTATCATTCACATCAGTTCTTGTCATGTTTCAAGTAAAAAAACACAAATATGTCTTAAACACATTAAACAACAGAGTAGACTTAAATGCATCCAGCTTTTCCAGACCAAGATTAATATTAGGTTTTCCTTTAAGTCTAAACTGCTGAGTATGATTATAACCAATTAAAGATTTTCTATTCAAAGGACTATCAAGGATAACATTTTTATGTTTTGATAAAGGCTGAAAATGTTAAATTCAACAGAAGATGGAGGATAATTGTCGAATTTTGATCTTTGGACAGCTGATTAGTGCATATCAGTAAAGTTTTCAAATAATCCTGCTTTTATCTATAAATAAGGGGGCGTTGTAAGTAGTGAGAAATCAATCACTCTGGGTTAAAATGACAGTTACAAAAACACTTCCTGCCTAAATCCACGTCCAAACTGACAGATCAGGTGGTCTGACCCAGACGACGACAGCCCAACTGTTCATTTATCACTCATGAGAATTTAAGGCAGGTCTTTCCACCAAAAGGTGTGAATATAAGCCACCCAGTTAAGGGCACTCATTTAAAATATATTCATAATAAAGGTCTATGTACTTTCAAAAGCAGAAAATGGCATAAGCCAATTTTATAAATGAGAACTCATAACATTTTTCTACCAGTTACAAGAATCAAGGTATACAAAGGTTTTAGAAAGTTTACCTTTCAGAACAATTAAACCTTCCTCAATTTTTTTTTTTCCCAGTTACATAGAACCCAAAGTATCGGCGTAGACTAGGGTTGTCACGATACTAAACTTTTCAACTCGATACCGATACTAAGGAAAATATTCGATACTCGATACCATTTTCGATACCACAAGGATAAAAACAAAGACTCCAAAATTCTACAGAAATATTTTCATTAATAAATAAAATACAATAAAGGTTGTATGCTGTGCACAGTATTAAGCAAGCTTGATAAAATCAAAATTAAGTGTTCCGTCCTTGGCTATGCTTTGCACACATAACAATGACACTAGCCAAACCGGTTAAAAACAAAAATAATTCTCAGCAGCTGCAACTGTTACAAAAAAAAAGACTGAAACTGAAAAGTGCACAGAATTATTCAATCACACAGTGTTCTGAAAGTGCATTGTCCTCTATTCTGCACTTTAGATGAATGACTACTTAGGTGCCACTGGTGGTAGCACTGTATCGATACTTTTAAAAACGAGTATTGTATCCGGATACAAAGTTTCAGTATCGATACTTTTTTGAGTATCAATACTTTTGACAACCCTAGCGTAGACATCCCTGAATTTTGCTAAACTTTGCCAGTGAGCTGGATTAAAGTCTTAAAAATAAAGGGTCTGACTTAGAGGTGGGTATTGGCAAAGAAGTCATGATTCGATACGAATCACGATTCACATGCCACGATGCAATTCTATCACGATGCATCGCGATACTTGAAATATTGCGATGCATTGCGATATTTTCACTGAACACTGTAAGAAAAAGATACAGCCCTTACCAGTGGCTGACTGGCTGGGTGTGATCTGGATAGTGTCTTTAATTGATACATAACTGAAAGCAACTGAATTCATACATAGCTGTATTTATTGAAATGACTTTTGGAGGTGTTGCCATGAAAAAAATACTGGACAGAAATATTACTATTACTGGTGTGGACACACTGACAAAAAGATCTTAGGATTCATCAAACTTAAAATAACAAAATAAGGATAATCAGTCCCGTTTACATGGCCTCAGTGGTCCTTTAAACCAATGAAACGAAAACATTCAAATGTATATTTCCCCTTTTGCAAATTACGTGCGTCATATCAACTTCGTTTTTACCTTCTTTGTTTTTAAAGCCAAAATGCATCCAAGCATTTGACTTGAAATGTGATGGAGCCGCGGGGCGAATTTTCATAGTGTCCTCCATGTTTATGTCATATGACTCGTCGCAGTATCCCACAGCCGGAAATGCTTGTGACACAAAGCAGCTGGCGTCAACACATCCGCAGCGACATCTGCTGGACTGGAAGTTGTATTCCACTTGGTTTGGCTGATGTGCGCCAACGATTAATGTATTTTATTTGTTAATTTTTTTTTTTTTTATAATCGATTCTTGCCTTCAAGAATCGATGCAGTAGATCACAAAAATTAGAATCGGGACGCATCGTCATGACGATTATTCTGCACACCCTTAGTCTGACTGCAGAATGACAGCCTTAAGACATTCTGTAGTCCAACTAACTAGCAAATGACGGTCACTTACCAGTGTGAACAGCCCAGTTCTGATCTATTCATTCCAAATAAATCCAGTTGTGCCACTTGCATATGTGTTTCTTACTTATTGGATATGTTTGAGTCTGCTGTCTGAATGGTCATGTTGTATTTTGTCTTTCACATCATTCTCTAGGCTCTAACTACACGCCCACACTTTAGTAGCAATTAGCTTTCCATAAAAGACAGCTGTTAGCAGCTGTGCCGCGTTCTTTTTACCTTATTTTGTCTGTTAAGATGTGGTCTTAATCATATCGGCTCCCATTGCTCAACAGCTTTCAAAAAGTTTGAACCTGAAAAAAAAATCTGCAAGTCCGTAAAAATTTTTGTTAGTTTCGGGAAAAAAAAATTTAATCTTAAAAGTAGTTTTTCTTTTGAATAACTTTTGGTTTTTCAGATACATTTTTTTAATAAACTTTTGTTTACATTTTTAAATGCTTTTCTTTTGAATTTTTTTTTTTACTAACTTTTCTTTTGGATACTTTTTTCAACGGACTTTATGGCCCCAATTTGGCTCTATTCAGTTTCTTCCACTAACATTGCGCTGCTATGGAATAACTTGTTATCCAACATATTCTCATTATCAGTTCGTATGAAATCGTACAAAAAGTTATGCACAGTATTTTGTACGTTTTGGACATTTTTCCTCCAAAATACAGATCAGTGCGCATGCGCAGCCAGACAGACGAAAAAAGCAGATCCGCGGACGGACAAAAAACTGGGAAAAACAGTGCAATAATCACTTCTTCAGGTCTCTAACTAGGTTGCTTGCTGTTTTGTATCTTAGGGTTAGGGTCAGGGTTAGGGCTAATTGAATGTTAAATTCTATGTTATTTAATGGTGCGTAAGATGCGCATGCGCAAGGATAAATTGTCTCGAGGCAAGACGTAAAAATACGACGAAATGCGACGAAAAAAATGTCTAAAACGTACGAAATTACGTTGCATAACTTTTCGTACGATTTCATACGAACTAATAATGAGAATACACTGTGTTATCTGCACATGCTGTCTTGAAAACAAATAGTTTTCACCAAAAATAAATGTTAGATTTATGTAGAGTTATGGATGAACTGGAAGAGCTCTCAAGAAAGCAAATCATATGAAAACTCTAACAGGTCATACCCAAAGAAAATGCTGCTGGATTCAAGTGGTGCTCAACATCAACAACAATTAATCACCAACCAAAATATCACAAACATGAAAATGTACTTTTTAAAATGTGTATAAATTAAGAAGTAACATACTAATAATAAAATAGGTATGGACACTAGGAATGAAACTTTTTAATTACATATATAGTAATTTTTAGAATTACATATAGTGCAGTTAACAAATGTAATTTTTAGAAGTAGACTAAAGGAAGAACCCAAAAAAAATCTCTCCTCCTCTCATACGGTGGACATACTACTGGGCAATTTATTGTTTGTCAAGCCTCTTTTGAGGAATATGGCGCACAGCAATGCCACTGAGTTGTTCTTGTGTGATGGTCTATTGCAACCAAGTTTTGAGTCTGCAAAGTCCACTAAACCTTTGCTCTGCTTCAGAAGATGATATAGGAAGCCACCAGCAACAATCTCACAAGTGTCTCTACCTGATCAAACAGAGGGCGGAGCTCAGGAACTCAAGGGAAATTTGCCTTATTGGTCTCAGTGAATTACCAGGTCAGCTCTTGTTTTACTTAAACCTGCAATGATGTAATAGTTACACCTAATGTCACCTGCAGGTGTCTTTAGCCTAAGGGATCAAGCCAACCTCTAATTGAGAATTTCTGCAGGAAATTTCCAGTTCTGGCATTTTATGACCAGTCGGGGGACAGATCGGCATCACCATAAATCTGAGGGGGACATGTCCCCCCCCGTCCCCAGTACCATTTACACCCATGTCTCAGAGGTACAAAAAGGCAAATTGATGTATTTATTGTGTAATTTTGATTCATTGTGTTTAAAATTATAACAGCAGCTTTGAAATGTAATGGAAACCTGTGTAATAACTGACAATTAATGTTATACTATTTTGGCAGCAGGAGGAACATTGGCCGTCTTACCATTTATTATCCAAGTAAAAGGATAATTTCATAAATCTTTTTAAAACCTTCATGTTGAAACTGGGATATATCAATGGAGGTTATTATGCACTAGCAATCTTTTACTATAATGTCCCAGACAACTGCAGACAGGGAAGTTATGAAGTAAATACATTTTGTGTTGTGGTCATTTGCACAATATCTGCAGGCAGTCAGATTTGTCCGCCTGAACCTATTCATGAAATAATCGCAAGGACTGGTTCTGATGCACCGTCTTGTCAGATTCATATTAAAAGAAAAACAGGAAGAAAAAAAAGAAAGCAGCTCTGATCAAACAGCTGGATGTGTCTTTAACAGAAAGCTCTAAGACTAAAAGAATCAGCACAGATCAAAAACAGTCAGGGATACTTGTTACATCCCCACCTGTATGATCAAATGCATTTAAAAAAACGGCATTTAGAAGGTATATTAGAAGGAATTTCAAGCAGTAAATATCTTCCCAGCACAGTAGTAAGTTGGGTATAATACATACAAAGAGAAAAAGCACATAGCGTTCAACTGGGACTGGGGGAACAGCTAAAACAATAACACAGCAATAAAGCTCTAAAAGAGAGGATATATAGACACATTTTATAATAATGCTAAAATATTTACAGTTGGGTAATACCATAGAATGCACTCAGTATATATATTAATATATATAATATTTTTTTATCTTATTTATTTATAAAATAATAGAAAAATTATATGGTTATTTAAGGTTGGCAAAACTTAGCTTTTTAAAAAAAAGAGAAACAAAATATTTAAAATGTTATTTTTTGCTGACCAAATATTTTGGTTTTCTGACTTGTTCTAAACCAAGATGTCATTGGACCATCTGGTCTGATAATCTACATTTAGGCTTCAGTTAGATGTCTCCACCACTTAAATATCTGTTTGTTACACATCTGTACTTCAACATAGGTTTAAGGTTCCAATCAGCATCCGCAGACCTCTTTTTTTTGTCATCATCTTTTCAATGGCTACTGTTCAACCACATCTAGAAAGCACTATATGTCTTCTGACCTTCCACTTTTAAACCAAATCCAGGATTTAAACGATTATCCTACACAATTCAAAATCAATAGAAGCATTTACCTAATAAAAAGCCTTAAAATTTTGCACTTTTTAAAAGTATTTCTACATCTTTGAGTTGACCACTTAGCATTTCAACCACTTTAGATTCTCAAGAACCTCCATATGCAGATGCTTTTTCCTCTTTTAAACAATTTTAAATTCCAGTAGACAACCCTACCTACATATATAGCTGTAAGATCCACATTTTAAACACATTCATATTTGGAAGTTAAATTTCTACCCGACATAAAGGTCAATAGATTAAATCATTCAAGGTCTCTATTGAGGTTCTCTTAACCAGTAAAAGACATAGCTCTATATGAATATAAAGGTCTTTTTAGACATCAATACAGATCTTTATTTATGCAGATATATTTTGCTGTCTTTATTCATTGCATCTGTAAAATGTTTAGAGATGTGGAGTCGTTTCAACGTTTTATTTTCAACTACATTCAGATCTCAGTACACTGTTTTTTTTAACCATATCTCATTAATGGGACAATATATATGTATATTTACAAATTCAAATTAAAGCCACACAAGACAGCTGTATAAACCACCTCTCAGGGTTTAGTTTGCAACCACAATTTCTCTCATTTAGACAAAAAGTCTATTCAGCAAGACATTGCTCAGAGGGAGACACTATAAGGCTGACATACCATTTTCCATTTTTTCCTCAAGTTATCAGCATTAATTATTAAACATCAGTAAATCAATACAGGCTACCGCCACTTAATCCTGTCAGAGATTACATGCAAGCAGTTAGTGACCTGTAGTTAATATCGATGGGTTGTTTTGGCAGTAATTGGGGTTAATAGAGGGTTTTAAAGAAAGTTTTATAAATTCTACTTGAAACATGCAACAGCATTGCAGATGAACAGGTTGGGAGATCTGAGGAACTCACCCGGGCATATTTGGAAGAATACGGGTCCTCGAACAGAGCCCATATTCTGGGCTGCCAGGTCTTCCAAAAACCAGCTCTTCGTGCGTCCTCCTGCAGACACAGTCTTTTCAAGTCCCCGTCCGCGCCACCCAGAGCCGGGTCGTCGTCCGGCGCGTCCGGCTCCGGGGTCTCGAAGCTGTCCAGCGCCTCCTCCGCGTCCCTGTGCTGCCGGTAGTTCATCCAGCAACACGCCTCCACGTCCGTCTCATCAATGCCCCAGAAGGCCAGCTCCTCCTCGAACAGTGGACCGCACACATCGTTGGGACAGTGCAACTTTCCGGTGCGGTAGTAGTTAAGGATGAATGAGAAGACGGACGGGTGGCGGTCGAAGAAGAACTCGTCCAATTTGGGGTCGTAGTCGAAGTTGCTGAAGGCGTCCGGCTCGGTGAGCCACGACAGGCGGGTCCCCGGGAGTGTTTTCAGGGTGCTCCGGTAGGTCTCATGCCTCACCCCCCCGCAGTTTATCACGATTTTCTCGCTTTCCGACGGGCAAGTCATGTCTGCGCTGTAACATGCTTTGTTGGACGACTTGTTCCCACCCTTGCGCCCTTTGAAAGAGGATACACACACCGAATTGATCATAGAGCACCGGGGGGGAGGGAGAGGATGCGAGAAACCGAAGGGAGGAGGAGGAGGGAGGAGTCTGAGGAGTCTGCGGGGAGAGAAAAAGGGCAGAAAATCTTAACAGAAAGGGAGAAATATAGATATGGATTATCAACATTAGGAATTATACGCTAATACCATCTGGATTCACATGAATTCACACGATGATAAGCTGGTGGAAGGGGCGCAGAGGGTTTTAGGATGGGTGAGGGTGCATGCAGAGAGGTGATGGGCTGCAAAGTAGTTTGCAGCACAAGCATTGTGGAAAAATGGAGAAACCACAGGAAAACAGGTGGCTGTGAGCACATTCATGAGTCAGAACCGCATGGGTGCTTGTTGACACCAGTGATGAGAAAGTTTTATTCTCTCCGACTGTCAGGACAACCCTCTCATTTAACATCTAAATTGTAAATGCAGTTAATGCTGGAGTCAGTGTTCATTCAAATCAGGCCACCAAGATCTTCCATATTGAACAGAGTGAAATCCAGAAGTGGAGGGTTTATAAAAGAAGATTGGGGATCTTTTTCCCACCTTCCCCCAGAATTCCTCTGTGACGCGTTGGTGCAGAGCTGTGTGAGCGTGTGTGTTTTGGTACATGCATGTGTATATGTGTGTGTTAATTGCCTCCTGAGAGTGTGGTGTCCGTACTAATGTTAGATCTCCTCAATCAAGCCTGTGTGCGTGCTCTACACAAACTGCTGCAGCCCCCTCCGACCGCACCGAGATCCAGGCGATGCACAATTATCCACTTTTCCCATGCACCGCACTGAATTGTGTGTGTGGGAAAGAGAGATAGAGAGAGGAGGGCTTAAAGGGGAAGAGAAGAAGGTGAGGAAAAAAAAAGAAGATGAGGCTGGGGGAAAAAATCTGATTTTTTTATGGAAAAGAGCTGGGGGGGGGGCAGTGAATGCTGCAGACTCGGTGAAGACAGCTCCTGTAATGTTGTCTCTTGTGTAGTAATGGAAGAGAGAAAAGAGGGGGTGAGGAGGAAAAGGAGGAAGAGCATTAAAAGGAGAGTGCACTATAAACGTGAATGAATTCTGCTGCAGTAAAAAGCTGGAGTTATTTGCGCTCTTCCTCTCTCTGTTCTCCCACTGAGGGTCAGATTGTTCGCCTGTGGGCTGCCTCGCCATCCAGAGGGGCTTCAGAAAAGACTCGCGTTCCCAGCAGGAATGGAAAAAAGGAAATAAAAGAAAAGCCTACTGTGTTTATGTTGTTAACCTTTCTTTCCCTATTCAGAGAGATGCAACACTATCTTTTCCTCCCTCCTCCGCTATCCTGAGCCCTCCCCCTCCTCACTTTCTCTTCCTCTCTCGCTCTCATATTTCGCATAAAAGAGTCACATTTCACTGAAGGAGGGGAATCAAGGTTTCACCTCTTCTTTTTTCCTCCTTAACCATCTCATTCCTCTCCCATGACTCCCCCTATCTTCTCTCCTCTCCACTGCTCTCTCTCTCCCTCTCTTCCGTCCTCTTTTTTCTCCTCCCTTCTCTGCACCGCACTTTGATTCACTCCATTTCCTAAGCAAACTTATTTCACTTTGCTCTTATTCATTTTCTACGATCTAATACTGTAGTTTAATTTGCGCTTTTACGCTTGAAGAAACGTGTTTTGTTTCTTATGGGAAAAGTTATATTTGAAGAGTTTTTTTTACATCTCCTTTTTCAAAACCAGGGGGAAATTCTGTTTGCCAGTTCAAGGTAAGGACCAATACTTCCAAGCATTCTGCATCAGTTAATAACAACTACAGCAACTATTGCACAGGTGAAGATATGAGAAAAGTTGAATAACTCAGTTTCTCTCTACTCTAGTAATCGCAGGTCTTCACATGCTTTGCTGCAGGATCATCACCGTGCTTCCATGATATAAAATACCGCACGGAAAAGTTTGAAAGTTGCAAGGAATTTTACAAAGCTATTGTACTTTGTAGACTTTTAAAATGGAGCCAGCTTTATGTCATTATAATTATATAAACAAATACCTTCAACAAAGATTGTGGGGAGGGGGAAGGTGCTAACCTATACTGCTTTTTTCCTGCGGGACAGTCCAGCAGAGAGCTGCGTTTGCTTCTCGGACGGATCAGAATTCAGCACCATGGACAGCGCTCACCCTCTGCCTATCTCCAACACTGGGACGTTTAACTTTTCGGCAGCAGCTTCTTTTAAAGCTAAATTCTTTTGACAACTGTTCTTTAAGAAAACAACTTATGATTGAGTTCAACTTTGTAACCAAGCACTTTAATCTCTACTTCATTGCTACAGTTGTTGCTTTAATTTGGCAAACTACAGATTTGAAACTGTGGTTATGTGTCTATTTGTTCCTTTGCTGTGGCGTATATTGAGCTTATTGATTTTTAATCAAAATTACTTCTGGGTTTCAGGGTATCATGTTGATATTTTGAATGGCACACAATCAAATTCTTTGAATCTGTATTTATATAGACAAGCTGAAGAAAACATTTCTACTAAAGAAACCCTCAAAGTAGTGCAACAATTCACCAAACAGAGTGAATGGTCGAAATTAAATGAGAATGGAAGGTTATCAAGATAAGAAGGAGAAAAAAATAGAACATGCACACAGAAAGATTTGAGGAATGAAGGTCGGGGCTTTGCAGAGGGGCAAAGAAGAGGAACAATCCCCCCACCTTCCTGACAGCAATACCACTTTCTCTCTCCTGCAGCATTTCCTGCACTGGCCACCATGTCCTGCGCCAACCCGCCAGTACACACACATATGTGGGCAAAGAGTACGCAAGCAGAAGACGGTACACACATGCTCACCTGGCTACAAAGACAGCTAGAGTCACACACATGTGTATAAAAGACAGCATTTCGGCTAAGGTAACCGTTTTTGCAACATGATGCTGCTCAAAGGTGCACACAGACTCTGCTTCAGCACCACGATGACGCTAATATATATTAGCAGAAACACTGCAGCAAGAAGAGGAAGGAGGAGGGGGGAGAGCACGCAAGATTATGGGATGCATTGACTGTGAGGTACCAGCAGCAGCAGCAGTAGCAGCAGTATCCAGGGGGAGGAGAAGCAGAGAGGGAGGAATTTGGAGGAATGCTGACTATGCGGAACAGAAGCAGCAGTTGGCAGAAAAGTGCAAAACCTTTAGCAGCCACCATTTGGGAAATAACAGGGGTGGGGAGCAAGAGAGGGAAGAACAGATAGGGAGACAGGTGGAATAGAGAAAAGGGGAGTCTCACCGGGGGAGAGCTCAGAAAAAAACATTCTGCGGTGTCACAGGAGTGAATATGAATTTTTTGCGAGAGGTGAAAAAAGAGCCACTGCTGAGCTGGATGGAGAAATAGATTTTCAAGGATGGGGGACGGCAGATATCGGGATGTTACAGAAGCAATGTATGGTTTTGCACAACCAACTTTCCCTCCACACACTACTGTAGCACATCAAAGGATGCAACCACAAGATTTCATGCTTTTCCTTCCTTCTCACATTCTTTTTTCACTCCTCTTTCTTCCTCCTATCTACATCATCTCCCTCTTCTCTCTAATGCTCATCCCTAGTGTTGAGGAGACCCCAGCAGGAGAAACCAGAGCACTGCAGCACCAGTAAAAGCACTGCGGTCACCTCCCCTTTTAGTGCGGTGTCACACCACAGCGCGTGCCGCCCCACCTCATCCACCCTCTCTCCACCTCTTGCTGTAAATCTAAAGAGAGGAGCTGTGTGGAGGAAATTGTTATGGCCTGGTTAGTGTAGGAACACACTGAATTTATAACATGATTTTATAGAAGAAAGGCAATAAATACTGAGCTCAGACAAAAAAAAAAAAATTAACAAAAAATCTTTTCTTAATCAAGACAAAAATTAAGATTGCTAGTGGTAAATTAACTTGGGCAAGGAAGGAATATGTTTAATCCCCCATGCAGAGGCTGCTTCTCTACTCAGCAACATCACTGTGGAGCTCTTCAGGGCTGACCAATCCACACATGCTGCAGCCATCACTCCCCCTCAGGGGTCTTAAGTGCTGTGCATATTGGTTGCTCACCGCTGCTGCTCCCTTTTTCATGAAAAGCTAAACATGTGCAACACTGCTCTGCTTCATTTAGCTGCCATGGGATTATTAACACATAAAGCTCCTTCCAGAAATTCACCTGAAGCAATAGTGCCTATAATAGGAGCACGAGAAGCGGTGTCTAAAATCTTTCCTACCAAACGTGAGGAAGTATTTTCCATATATATATATATATATATATATATATATATATATATATATATATATATATATATATTA